>NW_006442484.1:33485962-33491549 GCF_000325575.1 Pteropus alecto
AAGAGAAAGAAAAACTATAGGCAGAAAAATAGAAACAAACTGTTGACTCACTTCCTCAAACATTTCAACTGCTTTCTCCTTAGGTTCATTTCAGCATTAGCAGCAACTCCAGTTAATTCGGCACTGAATCCTTCTTCTCATGCTACAGGATCAGAGCGTGTGCCCTGAAATAAGCTTTAAGCACTACTGAAGAGACACAGTTTACTTTGAGAAAAGAACAGTGTTCAGAGGTTGGATACCTCTGGAGAGGAAAGCTGTCAAGGCTGATGTACTTCATGAGCAGAAAGCTAAAAACTTTGCTAGAATCCTATAATAATAATAATAATATAAAAAAAACCTGCCTCCCCAAAATATTGCCATAAGTTTTTAATTACAGGTTCTATAATATTTTCTATAAAATATATTTTGATGAATATACTTTGCTAAATAAAATGCTAAATAAAAAAATAACCTGCCCAAAAAGCTCTCTGCAAAGTGCTTGTCCATTACTCTTTCTTCTTTACAGCAGTCCTAAAAGATAGGTTGATGTTAATAATGCACCTAAATGACAATGAATTTTATAATTTTATAATTCCATTTAATATGTACCAAAATTTAGGAGTCTAATGAAAATTTAAAAAGCCTGTACTTAACGTAACTCCAAAAGTTTCCATATATTTCCTCTGCCTAAAATTACCAAGTGCTAAAAGAATAAAATGGCAAAATCACAGGAATATTTTGCATCAACAGTCAGTTCTAATAGAACTCTCTGTTCCCTTATCATTTCTTTTTTTAAACAACCAGGCACAGAATAAGAGGAAATGATCCTTGGGACATACTTGTTCTGAATGTTAAAGACTGTATTTTAGGCAAAGACTGTATTTTTTCCCTTGTCAATAAGACCTTTGCCCCTTCTCTCATTAAGGTATGAGTTGCAGTCACTTACCTTCCACAAGAGCAACTGTGGCAGAAAGAGAGGAAGAAGAGGAGTTGTTTATGACATTTATGGTGTATGGAGGAGAGTAGCTGTTCCAATTCCCTGACTAATCCACAGGCAGTACACTGGGCTGCAAGCTCTGCCTGAATCTCAAGGAAATCCAGCCACTCTGACACTCCATGCCCTCTCCACATTACCCTTCCCCACTTAGCTTCCAAGATGTCTACTTCCAACTTACCCACTCACATCCCTTTTCAGAAGAGCTGTCGTGATATTTATTCATAGAATGTGGGTGCCAGTCAGTGTTACTCTGTACCTTTCTCATTGGGCATCACTGGTCTATTTTCTTAGAGAGTCAGTCTCAAGATTTGCCCTCAAAATCTAAAATAACCCACAGCAGGAAAAAATACCTGATATGTGTCATAAATTGTGGACCATCACCCTGTTGCAAAATTAGTTTTCAACACATAAGCATGTTTTTAAAAAGCTCCTCAACAATGAAAGAAGTCCTGAAATAATACCTAATTATAATTTCACTTTTTTCATTGGAAGAAAAAAAAACATTTATTAACATCTCAAAATTCACAAAAATATATCTGAGAATTTCCCCTGAAATATAACTGTACTATCCACAAGGGTCAGAAAAAGTCACATCAATAGATGAAGATGATTTAATGCTTTGAATTCAATTATGAGAGGAGTTCATGGCAGAGGTAAAATAATTCAAAAGAAACTGCAATCCCATTATCCCCCCTACTTTTTAAATCATTCATCTAATTTTTGTCCTTTTATTATAAATTAGAATAAAGTGCAGAGACAAATCAAAACAAAACAAAACTCCACAAGACAGTAAAGTCTCTGCTGTTACGGAACTTACTTCTGGTAAGGGGAGCAATAGGCAAGAAGACAAGGGCTGAACGAGGTGCATTCAGATAGTAGTAAGTGCTTTGAAGAAGATAAAACACGGAGATGTGATAGAGAATGTCGGGTGTTTGGGGAAGGCTTGAGGAGGTGACATACGAACAGAAATCTGAATGATGTGAATGGGGGAAGCTGTGCCAAGGACCAGGGAAGGGGAGGGTGGTCTGGGCAGAAGAACCAGCAGCGGCTGAGTCACCGAGGAGGTCAGTGTGGATAAACAGAGGAAATGGCAGGAAGGGTGGTAAAAGATGACATCGGGGAGGAAGGCGGGGACACCTCATCAATTTAAAATTAGCAACCTACATCTTTATGAATTAGTATTTTCATATTTTTCAGGTAAATACCTGGAAGAGGAATTGCTGGATCATATGGTAGTTCTGTTTTTAATTTTTGAAAGAACCTCCATACTGTTTCCATAGTGGCTGCACCAATTTACAACCCCACCGATAGTGAACAAGGGTTCCCTTTTCTCCACATTCTCCCCATCATTTGCTATTTCTTGTCTCATGGATAACAGCCATTCTAACAGGGGTGAGGTGATATCTCATTGTGGTTTTGATTTGAATTTCCCTAATAACTAGTGATGTTGAACATCTTTTCATGTGCCTGTTGGCTATCTGTATATGTTTTCCTTGGAAAAATGTCTATTCAGATCCTCTGCCCATTTTTTAATCAGATTTTTGTTTCTATTATTGTTGTTGAGCTATATGAGTTCTCTGCAGCATTACTTACAACAACCAAGACATGGAAACAACCAAAGTGTCCACAGATGGATGAATGGACAAAGAAGGTGTGGCATATATGTACAATGGAATACTATTCAGCTATAAAAAGATGCAATATTGCCATTTGCATGGATGGATCTTGAGGGTATTATGCAAAGTGAAATAAGTCAGACAGAAAAAAACAAAAACGGTATGATTTCACTCACATGTGGTATATAAAACAGAAAGTAACAAACAAAACAAACAAACTCATAGACACAGACAATAGTATGGTGGTTACCAGAGAGGGAGGAGTGGGGGAAAGGGCGAACTGAGTAAAGAGGGGCAAATATATGGTGACGGAAGGAAACGACTTTGGGTGATGAGCACTCAATAGAGCATACAGATATCAAATTATAATGTTGTGTAACATTATTAACCAATGTTACCTCAGTAAACAACTTAAAAATGTTTTAAAAAAACAAAAATAGGGCTGATTCCACAAAAAAAACTAAAAAAAAAAAAGAAAATAGTAACTTGAATTCTGATCCATGTGATAACCACAGAATGAGGATTTACTCTGAATGTGCTTATATCCACCCATCTAATGCCGCCCATGGGAAATCACTGACCCATTAAACATGTATTGATCATTTACTATGTACAAAAAGTAGCATTACAGAACTTTTTAAAAGGGATGCCATGGAACATTACTCAGGACTTTAAAGAATTTTTTGTTCACTGCAATTTTCAAGATAATAACTAAGAACAACATAAGATCACTTACACTAATAAGCTCCACAATAACAGATCACAGTAACAATAATTTCCATTTCATCATTACATTTATATTCTATGCAATACCACAGAAGCTTTTCTGTTAAGATCTTGCCATTCAGCTCAATCTGTGATAACCTTGAAAAGCTCTTTCTTGATTTAGTGCTAAGCCGAATATGATTCCTAATCCTGTCTGAATAGATTTGTGAAGTCTTATGATGAAAAACATATATAGTTTTCCAGTTTTATATCATCAACATGTATGTGAATGTGTTCAGTAACCATAAATATCTCACATACATCCACATAAAGTGGCAGTCATGATGTTTTCTAGTTGCAAAAATTACCCTTCATTTTGTATGAAGAGAACAAAGGGAAAGAAACCAAGATGTCCCAGGCCTGTAATAGGTACTAGACATAGAGTTTTCACTTAATACTCACAGTTAGCCCTGTGGGGTATCATCTCCATTTTACTGAAATACAATGAGTTGAGTAACTTGATCAAGGCAATAGTTTGTAACTAACTCCAAAGATCATGCTTTTTCTAAATTAATCCTTAAAGCTTCCTGATTGAGAGCTGATCGGTTAATAGCATTAATTTGTTTAACATGTACTTCTCAAGCTCTTCAAAAGCCTATTCAACTATACTGGACTTATAAAAGGAAAAAGAATGCTTTCCAAAGATAGCTTTGTCTTCTATTGCTGATCAAAAGAACTTCTCTAAAGAAGAGAGATATCAAAATCAAGAAACTGATTTTTAAAAATCTGACAAGAAAAGTGGTTTTTGACTAGCCTAAAGTATGAAGGCATGGCCACCCAGACAGTGGGTTAAATGGGCATTTAGATGTTCCTGGAAAACATAATGAGCGCCTGCACGAGGAGGGATCAAAACAGTCCAGTCTTCACAGAATCTCTAGTCCAATAAAACTAATGTGCTCAAGTATGGACAAAATGAAAATCGGCATATCTTGTTTCTGCTCCTCCACAGGCAGCAGATGGCATAACTGGTCATAAATGCTGGTAGTCAAAAGCTTTCCGGAAAGAAGCTTTGGGTTTGTAAGCAGGTTCTGAGTTACTTATTCTACTGCTGCCTCAATCACTGAGATCTTTTAAAATATCCCTGCCTGTCAGCAGACTCCCAGCAGGAACTTATAAAATGGCAATGAAATTCAGGAGCGGCGGAGGGTGGGGGTGGGGGGGCGCGGATCTAACTCTTGCATAATCATTTTATTCAAACCCATACAAGTATTCACTTAGTTCTTGTTTATTTTGCTCTTTAATTCCTAGAATTGTTCAATCAATTGTGTTTTTGGACGGAAGTCTTTCCCCAGAGTTTACCCCATCAACATTTTTGACATGACTGAGAAACTTGCTTTTAAAAAAACAACAGCCAAAACCGCATATTCAATAGAATTGTCTCTTTTCCAAAGGAGTCATTTTGGAAATGACTAATCGCGTAATTTTTCAGATGTCACTTGCACAACAGCAGACTAGACTTAGAGATTTTTAAATCACGCGACTTAAGCGAAATCCAAGCTTCGCCTGTTCACGACCCACTTCGATCCAGGGGTTATTTGGCTGAACTGCTTTCCTGTTTCGACAACTTGAACAACCACCAAGTGGACAAACAAAGCCGTGAGCAAAAGAAGGCCTGCTTCTTCCTACCCCCACCCTCCATCCCCGCTGCGCACAGCTGGAGAAATCTCCGCAGCCAACTTCCCCCTCTTCTCTTTTCAGCCCCTAATGGCCCTGAAACTATGCTCGTCGTGGCAAGTCCCTCAGCTCTCCTGTCAATTAGACCCCATTTGGGGGCCTTCAACCGCTACTGGGGTCTGCTCTGAGGATGTGGGCACTGTGGAAGGGAGAGGGTACTTCTCGGATGCTCCGCGACCCCCTTCCCCGGGCCGCTCTCTTGGTACCCAGTGAACCGGAAGGGGGGTGGGGGATGACCAGACACTAAGTCCACGGGGGCGCACAGGGTGGGCGCACAGGGTGGGCGCCCAGGTGAGGGCGAGAGGCCAAGTCGGGATGCCGCCACCCGAGGACTCCCCTCGGGCGGGGAGGGAGCAGAGAGTCTCCGCTGGGCAGGGGGCGAAGGCGGTCGCTCAAGGAAGGTACGGGCTCCCGAGCCGAGGGCCGGGCGCGGCAAGGGGGCAGCTTACCCGCGACGGCGGCGGCGGCGAGGCCCAGCAGTGGCAGCAGGAGATAGGACAGCGCGGCCCTAGCCATGGCTGCGGGTGCGGGCGCCGAACCGCGCGTTTGCCAAGTG
>NW_006442484.1:33491649-33496002 GCF_000325575.1 Pteropus alecto
CGCCCTGCCCGCGGCTCCCCACCTCTCCGCAATTTTTAAAACTTTTCATTTGAACCGAAATGATTTTAGACTCGAAAATGTTGTAAAAATAGTACAAAGAATTTCCATCACCCTTCGGCCACCTTCTCTAAATAGTAACCTCGTATATAATTCCAGTACCACGATCAAAGCCAGGAGACAAACGCTGGTAGAATATTATTAACTAATCTACAGTTCTGGTCACATTTTGCCAATTATCCCTCTAATGGTCTTTTTTTTTCTTCCCCTGTTCTAAAAGCCAGTCCAGGATCATATATTGCATTGAGATGTCATGTCTCCTTGGTCTCCTTTAATGTGGGACAGTTCCTCTGTCCATCTTTGTCTTTCACGATGTCGACAAGTTTGAAGAGTACCGGCCAGTTTTGTAAATGTCCTTCAAGTCCGCTTCGCTTAATGTTTCTTCTTGAGGGAGATTGGAAGAACAGGACTCGGGTGGTCCTGTTTTATTTTTGGCAAGAGTACCACGGAAGTGATGTGCACTGCCCAGGAGGGCCACGATGTCAGTATGTCACATCACTGGTGATGTTAAGTTTGATCTCTTGGTTAAAGTGGTGTCTGCCAGGTTTCTCCTTTGAATCAAATGGCAGAAACCTTTTCAAAGTCTCTCCAGTGGACTATGTCCCTCAGACAACTATTCTCTGTCACCAGAGGCTGGATTAAGGTTCTTTAAACTATGCTTGTACAACCTTACGTATACCTTGATCCTGAACTTCTATTTTCCAGAACCACGAGACTATAACTTTCTGTTGTTTAAGCCAAAACGAACAAACAACAACAAACTATGCACGCTATGATGTATGTATAAACTATGCAACTATGATGTACAAACACAATGTACAAACCAAGGCCAAGCTCAGCTGCTTGTTGAAGCTCTGACAGAACCTGGCATCATTAGCAATAGATTTCTTTAAAACTAAATTTAAACCCAACAATAAAAACACAATCTAAAAATGTACAGGTAATACAGACACCTCGTCAAAGAAGATATGCGTATAGAAAATAAGCATGTGAAAAGACATTTGACATCATATATCACCAGAGAATTTCAAATTAAAATAAAAATGAGATACCAGTATGCACCTGTTAGAATGGCCAAAATCTAGAACACACAACACAGAATGGTAGTGAGGATGTGGAAGCAAGAGGAACTCTCATTCATTGCTGGTGGGAATCCAAAATGGTACAGCCACTTTGGAAGATGGTTTGGCAGCTTCTTACAAAACTAAATATACTTTTAACAGGGATTAAGCAGTTGTGCTCCTTGGGATTTACACAAATTGAAAACTTACATATAAGCAAAAGCCTGTGAATTGTTTATAGAAGCTTTATTCATAATTGCCCAAATCAGAAAGCAACCAAGATGTGAATGAAGATGTCCTTCCATAGGCGATTGGATAAACAAACTGCGGTACATCCATACAATGTAATATTATTCAGTGCTTAAAAGAAATGAGCTATTAAACCATGAAAAGGCCTGGAGGAACCTTAAGTATGTATTGCTGAATGAGAGAAGCCCATCTTAAAAGGTTACATACTGAATGATTCCAACCATATGATATTCTGGAAGAACGGAAAACTATGGCAAGAGTGAAAAGATCAGTGGTTACTGGGAGGGCGGGTGGAGGGGGTGAGAGGTGGTGGAGGAGGGGAAGAGGAAAAGAGGCATGAATAGGTAGAGCATAGAATTTTTAGGGCACTGATATTATTCTGTATGATACTGTAATGGTAGATACATTTTATTATACATTTGTCGAAACCCATAGAATGTGCAACACAAAGATGAACAAGATGAACCCTAATGTAAACTATGGCCTTTAGTCAATAATACTGTGTCACTATGGGATCATCTCATCAATTGTAACAAATGATAGTATACTAATTCAAGATGCTAATAATAGGGGAAAGAGAGAGAGAGAGAGAGAGAGAGAGAAGAGAGAGAGAGAGAGAGAGAGATAAGAACTCCCTATACTTTCTGCTCAAATTTTTATAAACATAAAACTGCTAAAAAATTAAAGTATATTTTAAAAAAATCAAATCTAACCCTTTCTAACGCCTTCTAACCCTTTTCTTGCCTGTGATAATCTAGTAGAAATGGGGTGATTACACCAAGGAAGTCTGACCAATGGGTCTCCAAGGAAAGTTACAGAGTGTGGTAGGGGACATCTTTGTTTACTGATAGGAAATTTCTGAGAAGGGACATGACTTACCCAGGAGCACACAATGAATGCCAAAAAGTGAACAAGAGCCCAGGTCTTCCACTGGACTCTCTATTCCAGGTTCAGCAAGATCTTGCTCAGTTTATTTATTTTCATTCTTCTCAGTCTATCAATAATGGGTTGATATACTAAACTCACATCCAAAGTAAATCCTTCCAAAAATACACTGTGTTTATATGTTCAAACATCCTAACTTTGGGATTCTTCCATCTTGCTAACTATAAAGTGAACAGTTCTATTCAATCAAGCAATTGAAAAAGTTCCTTCATTCCTACCTCAGGCACCAAAGTATATTTTATCTATGTGGCTTACTTTGCATTAAAATAATTTTCAAATAATGGTTAGGTTTGCAATAGATTTGGCATCCTAATGAATCAATTTAATTTAGGCAAATAACTCATTTCAATAGGGTTTGGTTTAGAAGTCATCTGAACATTTTTTTCTACAGTTAACTCTGGTGTACACTTCATGTTTTATGATAGTATGAGAAAGTAGACTATTTACTGCCTCTGCATGGAATAATGTGGTATTTCATTAAAATATCTCACTATTATGTCCTACTTTCTAATCACACCTCATGCCTTTTATTTTTCCATCTCTTTCATTCCACTTACCTCCTCTTTGACCTCATTCCAGACTTCAGTCCCTTATCTTCATTTTTCCCTAGTTTTTATTCCTCCATCTCCATCCAGCCTGAATACCATGCAATCTCTTGTTCCTCTGTTTCATCCTACCTGGCCAACTCTGCACCTAGGGTCTCTTTCTTTTTTCTTTTTAAGAATAAAATTGTTTTTCCAGCTTTCTTGAGATATAATTGATATATAACATTGTGTAATTTAAGGTATACAACATGTTTTGATACACTTATTACCACCATTAGCTACATACTGCCATCCAGTCACATAATTACCATTTCTTTTTTTGCAGTGAGAATATTTAAGATTTACTTTCTCAGTAACTTTCAAGTATATAATATTGTTAGCTATAATCGCTATGTTGTATATTAGATTCCCAGAATTTATTCATCCTATAAGAGAAAGTTTGTATCCTTTGTCTGACATCTCCCCATTTTCTTCCTCCACTCCCCCCAGCCACTGGTAAACCACCTCTCTACTCTGTTTCTATTAGTTTGGCTCCTTTAGATTCCACATGTAAGTGAGCCCATACAGTATTTGTCTTTGTCTGTTTGATTTCACTTAATGCCCTCAAGTTTCCTCTATGTTGTTTCGAATGGCAATTTCCTTCTTTTTCATGGCCGAATAATATTTCATTGTATCACATCTTCTTTATACATTTATCCACTTATGAACACAGGTTGATTCCATATCTTGGCTATATTGTGAATAATCTACAAGAACATGAAAGTGCAGATATCTCTTCTTGATCTTGTTTTCATTTCCCTTGGATATACATCCAGAAGTGGGATTGTTGGATTACATGGTAGTTTTCTTTTTCTTTTTTTCTTTTTCTAGGATGAAGTGACTTCTTCTTCACAGAAGAAACTTTACCAACATAACTGAGAACAGGTAGAGGAAATCAATTCTCTTGATAGTTGTCACTACAAGTAGATGACTCTTAATTTCATCTGTATCCAGTATGCCTCTTATGCAATCCTTTCATTTTGTCTTGGTCATTGTCCTCTCCCATTCCCCTCACTGGGTATTTCTCAGCAAAATATCTTACCTTTTACTCAATAAGAAAATGGGGCCCATCAGGTATTTTCAAATACTTATCTGCTCTCCACTTGTCTTTCATGCAGGTCTTCCTCTCGTGGCCTCAGAGAGAAAGACATTCTTCCCATTATCCCATCCAAACCTAGTTCCCTTTTCTGTGGGCTTAAAACTGCCCCTCTCATCCCATCTTCTCCAAGATCTTCTTCCATTAATGACTCCCCGTCTCTCCCCTGCGTCTTCTCTTTGTCCACTGTTTTTGTTTTTCCCTCTCAGCTTCTAAACCAGTGAATCTCTTTTTCTCCTCCTTTGGGGAAAAAACTTTCTTCAACCCCACTCCTACCTGTAGCTACGGCCCAATGCCTCTCCTTCCCATCTCCACTATACTTCTCAAAGTTTCATATTCCCCATCTCCTAATTTCTCTTTC
>NW_006442484.1:33496035-33502916 GCF_000325575.1 Pteropus alecto
GCTGAATTTCCATTGGATTAGGACATCAATGTTTCCCTAATTCCTAGAGTCAGTTTTATCCGAACTTTGCTTTTTTTTTTTTTTTTTTTTAGCAATATTAGCAATACTGACTTGATCCTATCTTGTATTGAAAGGGTATTTGGCCAGGGAACCCAAACTCTAGGATATCTCAGGATGGCTCATCAGCCCACATAAGGTTCCCGGGAAAGGTTCTTGAGCTGAGCATTGCTGAGCTTCATTTTGGCCTGAGATGTTAGGCCTAGAGCACACACAGAGGGTGAGTCTTCCTCTATGTAGTTTAGCTCCCCTGAGCCCAGTAGTGGGGTAAATAGGATGAAGAAGAAATGCTAATGAGGAAGACCAGTAACAAGGTCTGTGCAAGTAATTCAGAGAGGAAAAAAAAAAAGATAAAGGCTTGAATTTAGATAGTTAATAATGGAGATAACCACTTCATTGTGAGAAGTCTGAAGTAATTGACAGAATTGTTGGACTAGGGAGATGAGAAAGGGGATTTGAGGATGACTTCTGAGTTTCTAGGTTGGGAAAAAAAGGGTATGTAGTGTCTTCACGTTAATTGAAAGAATAGAAAAAGAAGTTTCTAAAATTCTGCTTGTGATTAATTTAGCTGGAACGAAGAGAAATACACGTATACTAAATTTGTTGAGATGTAGATGTTGTGAGAATGTTTTAATTTAGAATACACATTGAATTAGAGGTAACTTTGCACAGATCATGAGGTCTCATAGAAAAAATGTCTGAGATCTAGTTAAAATTTGTATTTTTAAGTAAGATAAAGTGGTTGAATAACAATTAGATCTTTGTTTCTTCAAGAGGGTTTTAGGCATAAGTGAACCTAAGATAAAGGAATGTGAATATCTGACTTTTTGTAGCATAAGCTCAGTGGTGGGGTCAGGATTGGGGTTTACCAACACCACAGCAGCTATTTGCAGGGGAGATTTCCCGGATAATGAAAGTAGCTCGCCCTAGGATCAGGGAAGGGAACATGCTATGTGTGTATGTGTATGTGGGGGGCGGTGGGGAGGGGGTTGGAGCAGAGGGGAAAATGGTGATCATCGGTGCCACCTTTGAATTTGTCTCCTATACCTGATCATTAGGTCTATCTGCTTGCTTTTTTAAGTGCTGGTTTTGAAAGATCAATTTTGTCAGACCACATGTGGGGGTTGGATTAGTTAGAGAAGACTGGAAAAGGCTGTTTCAGTTCTTCTGAGACATCTGGAATAGGAGGGAATAGGGAAGAGAACACAATATGGGCAGTTCAAGTCTTCTGGAGAAGGACTTTCATGTAGATTGTCCAGTGAGAGCTGGAAATATGAGCCTGGAAGTAGATATTTGAATTATTGACTTAGAAGTGGTTGAAGACTGCCTTGGGGTGGGAGGTGGTGGGCAGGATCTCCTGAGAGGAGCACAAAGAATGAGAAGTAAGTAGACCATACATAAATGGAATCTCTGCTGATCTAATAGTTAAAAGACAAGCTTATTTGGAGGAATCTGGAAAAGAAACTAAAATCATACGTTCATAAATGTAGGAATGATTATATTTTCTCTTTAAAAATACACACAAATTCTAAAGGTTGCCTCACTTTACAAGAGCTGGACACTTTATTTCTTGTCATACTAAATGCCTAAATTAATAAAAGCCAATCTAGAGATATATTTCAACAAGGATCAACAACACTTTTACTTAAAAAATAAAACAACTTTATTGTGGCATCACTACTATATATAGCTATGTTTTTCACATCAAGTTGATTTAGTTCTTTCAAGAAAGTCTTAATGACTAAAACTGTACAGATCATAGGGTAAGAGAACTAGTGTAACAAATTCAGTAAAAAATATTTTAGAAGAATTATACTATAATTTTAGACTATACTAAAACAGTCTTAGAAAATTATTTACAAATTCATCATAGTATAAACATTTTAAACTTTAAAATAAACCCATGGATTTTATACAAAAATATTCTAAAGTACAAATATAAGTTAAACACTGAATAAAACATTCACCATGTCCAGTGCAAACTATAATTAACAGTATATTCTAGGTGATAAAATTTAAACTGATAACCACAAAACAGTTTTTTTAATCATTCATAATTTTAAATATTTTAGTAGTAATCACAAAGTTTAGAGTTTCATTGTAAAGTTTTCACAAAGTAAAGAGTTTCACTGTAAAGTTTTTACAAATGCAAGATATACAGTTTCCTTCACAGACCCCTTCTCTTTAGCTCATGTAAAAAGGCAACAAAGTAATAAAAATTTCTTAGTCAAAAGTTGACATACTATGTCAAGTATCTAAATTGTAAAATTTTCAAAAACTTAGCTGATTCCCTTTGAAAAGGAAACAGGTATAAGTTGTACATAAGAAAATATAAGAAACACTGCTGCTACAGGATATCTAATCAATCTAAAAATAATGTTCCCACACTTCAGAAAAAATATTAAGTACTAAATCTTTAAAAACCATTGTTTTATGAATAATTATTGACAGAACAAAACTTTTAAATTTAATGTTGGTATGAGATATATTTGGAATAGTAGAAGAAACATCTTGCCAAGTGGTATCATTTTGCTGTGTACAAAACAAACACGTCTTATTGTTTAAAAATTTTCCCCAAATGCTACAAATAACTATTTTAAAACAATGTTGATATTATTTACAGTTGTTTTTTACCTTGAGGTACTAATTTTGCATTTGGTCAGATCTTCATAAAAATTAAAAAGGAAGATGTGTGGCCTAATAATACACCAATTTAAGTTTTCTAAGAAGTGTAAAAACACCATTCAAATATACATATTCTAGTTACTAACCACATTCTTAGAGAGAAAACACACATTAAAATTATTACCCTACGAACAATTTGGACTTTAGTTTCAGCTTCTTTTACTCCCCATTCTATTAAGTAGAGCTATAAACATGGCATTTTGTGGATAATTAAATGTGGATACCAAAATAGCAACTAAACAACCGAAAAAGTACATAAGACTTCTACTTTGGAACAGAGTAAATACTGACACTGGAAGAATTTTATATGGCTCATTTTTCCTAACGTGGTAGTGCAAATTAGAAAACTTTTAGAAGAATTTAGTCATGGAAAGAAGGAAGCATAATCTCATCTTCATTCACTCCTTGTTCATATCGAACAGAAGAGAATCCCGCCCAATGCAAACGGTTCCTTTGGAAAAGGAACCAAAGCAGTCCGCCGATGAAAGCTAGGACACTTAGCACAGCAAATGTGATGGCTATTCCTCTGTAATCAGGGCCTAGAATAAGGAAAGTTTTAACATTGGAGGAGAGAAGATAAAAGTGATCATTATTGATTTTATACATTCTGCTGTGTGTCGCATATGCAAACCTCGTACAAATGAGACAAAATAAGTTCCTGATTGTTTCATAGCATGAATACAGAATTCAAACCCATCATCAAATACTTAAGTGCTTTATTTCCAAATTTAACTGTTTTCCTTTTTACTCAATTCCTCTTCATTGCTACAGCAATTTTCTTCCAAAGAAATTAAAGCACTATCGTTATTCTCACTTCCCCTTCCCATCACCCTTCTGAGTATATCACTCAGTATATTACCTCGCTTTGATAGCAATTTGCTAAAAGCTGTAAATCTTTCTGTTTGGCTTACGTGGGGCCAAATAAAGTATTATCTGCTTTAAAATGGTTTAAGCCTTTAGGATGACCTCATTTAGTTCCTAGCTTTTCAGTTTTAAATGCTGTTCCAGGGCCCTTCTCTGAATACTGCCAACATGGACTCATTCTGTCCAATGGCTTTAATGCCGTCTCTCTGCTGACCTCCCTTCTCTCTCATGTGTCCAATGGCATCCTATACATTCCACATGGTGATCTCATCTCCATATGCTTAGTTCAAAATGGCCAAAACAGAACTCTTGGTTTATAATCCCCTAAGCCTGCTCCCACCTACCCCCCAAAATCTTCCAGTCTTTTTCCATTCCACTCAGAATAGAACCAGAACTCCTGACCCTTTCTTCCAGAGCCCTAAGTATCTGGCACCAGCCTACTTTCCAGTTCTTCCCTGAGCACTCAACAAGCTGGTTCTTCTTTAGGGTCTTTGGGGCAACTGGTACCTCGGCCTGGTGAGCCCTTTCCGATCTCAGCTTCGAATGTCTCCCGTTCTTAAACATCTTGCTGATACCCCAATCTAGAATAGCCATCCCCCTGGTCTTGATCAGAATTTATAAATGTTTGATATTTTTCTCTCTTCTAAATATTCACCTTGGTTACTTATTATCTGTCTTCCTCCACTAGATTGTAAGCCCTGTGAGAAAAAGTATCTTATTTTCCTGTTCATAGGTGCATCCCAGCACACAGAACAGGTCATGACATACAGCAGACACTCAAAATATATGCTAAATTAATGCATGATTATATAGATACTGAACGACTAGAATTCATGTTTTATCTTTGATATTTGTACACCAAAACGAACACTTTTATGCTAGATCTTTAAAAATGTTGCTATGAAAAATTTAGAGATCTTTCTCTAGAAATGAAGTTATTAAGATAAGATTTTTATGGTTATTTTATATATCAACTTATGATAAAACATAAGTTCAAATTATGATTTATTACAGATACTAAGGACATTTTAAGTAATTAAATCCAGTTTTGCAATCTTGTTAAGTTAATCACGAGTTTTAAGGCAATGAGGAGAAAGGAAGCAAACTAACTGCAGAAATAGAGCTTTCACATAGTGAAACTATAGAACAAAATACATCTTAAGAACATTCTCAAAGAAGTGACCTCCCTAATATCTGGCAGCTTCCATTTTTCTTAGGAAAGAACTGTACTAAGTTTAGATTGTTTAGTAGTTTCCTCTGGAAGTCCTAGGCATCTTATGCAGTTATTGTTTCTTATAATCTAATTTCCCAAGGGAAGGAATCTGACTTAAGATTTTTTGGATATACCTTAAGGACTTAACACTATAGGACCAAGTACATATTATTGAGATACACATTTCTTTCCTAACCTGTTCTGCAAAAATATTCCTTAAGGATAGGTTACATACTTACCCAGAGGAACTTTGCAGACAACTCTTCCATAGCCAAGTGAACATTCAACTTTTATCCAAGTTTCATTTGAAGCTAACAAAATGCTACATTTTCCACCATCACTCTTACGTTTATTTGCCCACTTGACAAATGTAACTTTTGATCCATCTAACCAATTCCAAGACTGGCCTAAAGAAAGAAATTAAATAAATGATATTTATCACCACTAAATTACTAAGGTAAGAAGGCATGCGGCTCATATAGTGCTGTGCAACTATTTAAAATGAAATTTATTAAAAGCGAAAAAATTTAAAAATCAGTCCATCAGTTACACTTGTCACATTTCGAGTGCTCAATAGCCACATGTGGCTAGTGACTACTATATTTGATAGTACAGATATAGAACGATTCATCTTTGCAGAAAATTCTATTAGACAACACTGTATAGAGTGTAATGTTTTGATTGAAATGCAGAATTCTTACACATTTATTGTGTGATGGATAGGTTTCTAATGACTCATATGCTCCTCCCTCTCTCTGCCCTCAATTAAAAAACTTGTAACATTAGAGATATGCTGGTGGGGAATGAAGGATCCAGGAGGATCTACACAGGATGACTGTCTTTGTCTTTCAGCTGAGGTAGCACCACCTTGTGGTGATAATGTAAACACAATTCACAATTCATTTAGATGGTCAACTTGGAATCTATTGGCTTTTTTGACATGTACTTAATATTTCGGATTTCGCATTTATTTCAATTATTTAGAATTCAACTTTGCATAGAATATGAAACAGACTTCCTACTTTTCTGTCAAATTTGTACTCTGAATTCATTCTTTATCAATTTCAAGTTCACTCAAACCCTGGAAAAATTCTTCCATGGATCTTTTTGAACGAAATTTCTGTAATTTTACTATGCGAGTTCAAAAAAAATCACTATTAATATTTAATTTTGCTCTATGGTAAAAATGTTCCAAGAGAGAAGGTATCAACAAGAAGAGAACTTTCTGAATAACAGAGTTATAAACCAGAAAAACTGTATAGACAGGAGAACTCCAAGGGAATTAAGGGATGGATTGTGGGGGCATGGGCACACAGATATTGCTATAGACGAAAAGAAATATCCTGTTGATCCAAGTATCTTAAGCCTTTAGAACAATTCCAGTTGATTTCAACTGATTTTCTCTTTCACTAGTGTTTTTCATCATTACTAATAAGTCACTCACTGATTAATTAGGAATTTATAAGCCTCCAAAAAGCAGACCTAACTTGTTCATCAAGAAACATTTGAATTAGCCACCACTTGACATTCTCTAGCAAAGGTGGCTTGGTATTTAGGACAAGTTAGAACTCTTTGCATACTGCACACACAAAGATGTCACTTACTGGCAGCATGTCGAGATAATCCAAGCCAAACTCGCATGGTAATATTATTATTTTCTCTCATCAATCTACTCACGAATTTATTCTCATCTTCATTCTCTATGGTAACAATAGTTGCAGAATGATCTGTTGAAGGAAAACAACCCCCAAACTAATTAGCTTTATGCAAACTAGGGAAGTGTTTTTTCTCAACCAGCTACTTGGAAAGAAAAAAAACTATCATGATCAAGAAATTCAATCTTTACAAAGAGAATGTTTTTAAAATCTGATATCTGTCAGATTTTTATAAGTATAGCATTAATAGCTTCACCAAAAAAAGTTAAAAATATTTCTAGATTGAAACTTTGTGTATAGGAATTTTGTTTCTTCAAAATGTTTATCTGATCTTGGAACTGCCTAACCAGTGTCCGAATAGCTAGGCATAAGAAGTGAGGTATGTGATGGTAGAAAAACGTATTTCC
>NW_006442484.1:33502943-33511549 GCF_000325575.1 Pteropus alecto
GACCATTACTGTATAAATTTGCTTCTATTAAAATGAACATTTAAGCAATAGGTTTGGGATATTGGAGAGCAATGGGTGGTCTCCTAGAAGTCACTTCACAATTTGAGCATTGGCTAAATTTATCATGGAGTCAATCATTACTCTGCTCTTTCAAATAGTTAAATCTGAAGACAATAAGCCCTATCCCCTACGGCAGCGGTCCTTAATCTTTCTGGCAGCAGGAACCGGTGCTCCTATGAGAATCTAATGTCTGTTGGTCTGAGGTGGAGCTGAGGTGGTGATGCTAGCCCTGGGGAGTGGTTGCAAATACAGATGAAGCTTTATTCACTGGCCTGCTGCTCAGCAGCCTGGTTCCTAACAGGTCACAGACTGTACTGGTTCGCGGCCCGGGGTTTGGGGACCCCTACCTTATGGTGTTCAGATAAAGTAAGCATTCCTATTGTAGAATTGATGCTTCTTTGATTTGTTACCCTGGTTGAGCTAAGCTTACTTATTAATAACTAAGTAATGGAAAATCTACAATTTTGTATTTATTACTTAACCAACTTTACAGAAAATTTACCTCTTAATCCCTTCATGTAAGCATATCTAGTTCTATTTAAAATCATTTCCTTTGTCAGTATTTTCACATAACCATTCACTTAGCAATTTTTATGCTATTTCTTCCAACTTACTTTTATTTTTCATGTACTTATTCTTAGATTGACCATTTTTGGTGGCTCTTTCAATATTCCAGTGAACTCATATATCATAAAATACTTAACCACGTCCCCAAAACTGGGCAATTAGATTATAATGCTATAATAAATAGTGAGTGCTTTAAAAATATTTTCAAAAATATAATCATTATTTCAAACTATTTCCTTAAGAATAATTCCAATGATTAAATTATCTAGTCAAAGAAAATCAACAAATTTTAACTCACCAAGTTCTGAACAAAACTGTTTGGCTTCTGAGAAGCTATGCAATGCCTGGTCAGACATGTAACAGTGGTCCTTGTACTGGGTCCACTGTGATTCATTCCCCTTTATTGCTGGACATCTCGATGAGTATGTATGAGAGGACACTTCTTTAGCTGTAAAAATGTGAGACATAACTGTAAAAATGCACAGAAAAAAATGACTGATTTAAAAATCTCATTAAATGTCCCTAGTTGAAACTGTGGTTACTGTGGGTAAGAAACATTCAACTCAATGCGCAAACCAGAGAAAGCTACAGCCCATACTCTTAATTAGCTTTTTGGAATATTATATTATATTACATTACATTATGTTATATTTATTAAATGAAATACCATTTTTAAAACTTAGAAGACAGAGAAAAGTACTTAGCTCTCTCAGACGGATTTAGCCTAAAGTAAAAACTATCGGAAAGGCAGAATAGGAAAAGCAGCAAAGACAGGCTAGGCAAGCCTGTTAACTACTTTGAAATAATAATTAAAATTTTTTCTTTCTTTGGATTTCTTTTTATTTTGATAATATAAACCTAGTTTTACCTTGCTATATACAGAACTACTATTAAAAATCACAACCACAAGTGAAAATTTAGTAGTTTACAAATGGCAACATATCAGGAAAGCAAAATCTGTCTCAAAAAAAGAGAGGTGTGGATTCTCAGCTCTTAAAAGTTCCCCTGGTTTCCATTTAAAATGTTTAATTTTTAAGTGGACCGTATAACACAAGAAGCCTGTGTAACGTAGCCTGCACCTCTTAATACCCATTATTAATTCCAATTCGAAGTGAGCATGAGAACTAGAAAGTAAATCGTCAACATCCTATTTGTTTGGACTATCTGAATCAAATATCTGACCTGGTATGGTCAGTAATCTCAACCCGAACTATTGCTTTGTATACATTATGTATGGTCTGCACGTCTTTCAGTAACTGAAGGCTTTTTCTGCTTTTTTCTCCACGTCTCAATTTGGTATGGTTCTTATTTGTGGTCTCTGTGATTCCAGAAGAGTGGTTGCTGCCATTTCCTTCTTCATGAGGCTTTCTAATGGCTCTTAATTCCTTCTGCATCTCTGTCTTCTGTTCTTCCAGCTGGGCTTGATCTTCTTTGAACCTTACTTATTTAATTGGCTTTTGCTTCCATTCTTTCCACTACTGTCCTTAGTTTGAGCTCTAAGTCTTCCTTAGGTTCAAAAGTTGATAACTCCTAGGTAAGTTTTGCCCAGGAGTGGCTGATAATCAAAGCTCCTTTGTAAATTCATCTGTAAAGTCTTTTAAGACTTGTGACACCTCTTCATTAATGCTGCTGGTCGAGGGAGATGTTACTAGCAAGTTCTTGCTTTTACCACCTTGTGAACAGTTGTTTTCTGAAAAATATATGGTTGACAATTCCATTGCTCCACAAGGAAATAATATGTGTTGCTTCATTTCATTGGTTGCCAATGCATGCCTAGGACTGGCGGGCTTTTCTGAATGGCTTAGCTTAAAAAAAAAAAATTCTTATACTGAGAACATAGAAAAATATCTTATCTTTAAAGTCTATTTGTTTCTAGTCCAGTCTGCAACTAGGCTGTCTTAGGCTGCATATATTTTCTTTCTTTGCTGCTATTCATGGAGTTTTGCTTCGAACTCTTGCATTTTCTTTTCTGCCATGGCCAGCACTGTACTAAGTTTGTTATATTCCTGTTGAAGAAGACTCATTTCTTTTCATTGTGGTAAAATACACATAACAAAATTTATCATCATAACTTTTTAAATGCACAGTTCAACGGCATTAGGAACATTCATCTTGTTGGGCAATTATCACCACCATCTGTCTCCAGAACTTTTTCACCTTACAATACTGAAACTTTGTAACCATTAAATCAAATCTCCCCATTTCTCTCACCCCCTAGAAATCACCATTCTACTTTCTGTCTCTATAAATTTGACAACTCTATATACCTCATACAAGTGGAATCATACAGTATTTGTCCTTTGTGCCTAACTTATTTCATTTAGCATAACGTCATCAAGGTTCATACATATTGTAATATGTGTCAGAATTTCTTTCCTTTTTAAAGCTGAATAATATTCCATAGTATGTATATATCATTTTTCTTATCCATTCTTCTGTCAGTGGACACTTGGTTTGCTTCCACCTTTGGGCTCTTGTGAATGCTGCTGCTATGAACATAGTTGTACAACTATCTGTTTGAATCTTTGCTTTCACTTCTTTTAGGCATATACCCAGAAGAGGAATCAGATTATATGGTAATTCTGTTAAATTTTTTGAGGAATCACCAGATCATTTTCTACAGTGGTTATATACCATTTTACATTTCCACAAGCAATGTACAAAGGTTTCAATTTCTCTACATCCTCACTAACACTTGTTATTTTCTCTCTGTTTTTCTTTTAAAAGATCCAGTTTTTTTTTTTTAAGTTGGCTCTCGTTTTAGTTTCCCAGGGCTGCCAAAACAAATTACCACAAACTTGATGACTTAAAACAGCAGAAATTTATTCTCTTACTGTTCTAGAAGTCTGAAAATAAGGTGTCAGCAGGGTTGGTTCTTTCTGGAGGTTCAGAGGGAAGACCTGTTTCACCTCTTTCCTAGCTTCTGGTGGCTACTGAAAATCCTTGGCTTGTAGCTGCATCACTGCAATCTCTACCTCTGTCATCAAATGGCCTTCGTCTTCTGTGTGTCTGTGTCTCTCTCCTCTCATAAGGACATCACCCCTGGATTTAGGGCCCATCCCAGTCAAGTATGACCTCATCTTAACTAATTATGTCTGCAAAGACTATTTCTAAATAAAGTCACAGTCTGAGGTTCTGGGCAGACATAAACTTTGGGGGAACACTATTCAACCTAGTACTGAATTTTTGTTCAATTATGTTGTCATTCTCCTTCATTCTCGTTCATCCTATAAAGTCTGTTCCTCTAACTCATTTGACCTCTTCATTTTTGTATATTTTATCATATTTCTCATGTATTCCATTTTCTTTCTCAAAGATTACATTTATTCACTGTTCCTAACAACTGACATGGCAGTTCTTGATTGTGCTGTTATTTCTCATTCTTTATATCGTTCTCCCCACTTTCTTGAATTCACTTGTTTCTCATGATAAGATTTCAACATGTTCTACTGCCTGAATCCATTTAGTTCCAAATGTGGCATATTTTCTTGAGGATTCTTCAGGGCAGAAAACATGGCAAGCACCGAGAACCAGAAGCTTCAGAGACCATCACTGTCACCACCTCTTGGCCTGCCCAACATGCCTTTGCAGCTTCCGGCTGGTCCAGGTTCTTGTGCTCTTCCTCAAGGTTCATGCCGCACCACCAGGGACAGCCCCAAGTCCAGCCCCTGATGGAAGAGGCTCTTTCCTTAGATTTTCAGGATTATATAAGTTTGGAAAACATTTAGGTACACAAAGCTAAACAGCCTTCTTTACTACAGAAACTCTCAGAGCCATCACTATGGTAGGTCACCTGAGGCATTTCCCAAATTTATATGCTATGGAACACTTTTTTGAAATGAGCATCTCAGCCTTTAAGTGAAATTAAAATTCACAAATTCTAGAGTAAAACTTACCTAACGATAGAATAACTAAGACTTTAGGAAAAAATTCCCTGAATGGGCATATCGTATTTACTTCTCTTCACAAAGCATAAACATTATTTTTATGGGATTTATGAATAAACCTTATTCAAAATCTATAAAAATTCCTTTGAGCACTTAATCAAATGCATAAAACAAATGTCATTTTAGTAAATATAGAGTTATATGAAATCAAGTCTTACATTTTGTAGGTTTATAACAAATAGCACCATCTTTAACAGAGTTGCAATTTTCATGTTCCCAAATTCCTTTTGGAACCAAGAGAACACAATTTCCAGCAGATTTTTTTTCTTTCCATGGGATGTAGTCAAATGCACTGCCATCAGACCATTCAAAACTTGATTCACTTCCCTGTTTCGAGAATGATAGAGATAACCTGAATCTAGATGTATGACTTCAAAAGAACATAAAAAAAGAACATATATACTTTAAGAAATATTGGAATGGAGTGTTAATTTTTTGCTTACAAGTACTGGTCTGGACTTATTTGTAAAATCAGGAAGTTACTTTCGATGCATTGATTTGAAACATTTGAAATATTTGCTCTGGAACAATTTAAGTAGTATTTTACATCTAGAGACAGAATTACTATACTCTGCCTCTAGGTTTATTCTTTTTAAGAATGAGCTTATATAACACTTGAAATTAAATGACGTGCAAATGGCTTCCATTTGTCACAATTACAGATTTCAATCCCAACCTTGATATTATTCTAAATATTGTTTTTTATGTTTTATATTTTTGTAGTTTGTGTCTCTGGCTACATTTTTTTTTTCATGTTATAAAAGCTGTCAAGCAGCAGGGGGCAAGAAGAGAAAAATACTTCCCAAGAAACTCATGTGGGAAGATTATTTTTTATTTTTCCTTGATTTTAGAATCCTAATTTACCATCCTTTGTTAAATTTCCTCACTTTGTTCTAAAGATTATTTAAATTAGACTTTCGTTTGTAATCTCAATAGATGTCTATTTTTGGTACACTAGACATTATTATAGGTACACAAATATACTCATTAGTAGGATTCGAATAGTGGCACAAAAGATGTCCTTACTAGCAGATTATTCTTAAACAGTGCTAATTTCTAGGGGGAAAGTGGGAAGAAAATATACATTTATTAGTCCTAATGTTAAAAATTTTATTTGGCACCTTATATAAATTTTTATGTTAATCTTCAATATAATCCTATATTAAGGAAAATATTATCATTCCAATTTTATAGATGAGGAAATAAATTCACAAAAGTTAAATAATTGCTCACGATCACCCAACATGTAAATGGAAGACCCACCATTAGTCCTGGAATTGTTTTTTTCTCATTCCGTGCTATTCCCTTTTCGCCAGCTTTCCATTTGGTCTGTCCCCAACAGGTTACAGAATTGTTTAGATATTAATCTCCTGGGCACTCACAGTGTTTAAGGCAGCTGCAGTCTTAGCCATTTGCCGTACTGCACTCTACAAATATAATTTTCTATTTGTTCTTCGTTGTGAAGAGGTAAGAAAACATTATGCTACGCAAATAAAATCCCAGAACTTAATCTGATGTTATACTTTGTATTAATATTTTATGTTCATATTTCCAAATCTGTAACATATTAGGAAATTTTCTGGAAAACGAAACAATACTTACATCATGACTTGAGAGCCCAACCCATAGTGGAAATCCATCACGCTTTGCGATATCTTCCAGAAAGAGCTGGCCATTTTGGTCATGAACACTTGCCAGATGACCTCCACTTTGAGAACATATGTTTAATGCTTCATACCATGTTACTTTTTTTTGAATAACACTATAAATACCATCTTCATATGGAATAAACTGTGGCAGAGTAGTATTAAATTCTTCCTTGTAGTCGACTATAATATTAAATTAAGTGTTAGTGATTAAATTTAAATTATTCAAAATACACATTTTGGGTAAGACTGGTCATGTAGTCACTTTAAAAGTTGAATAAAACTGGATTTCTTATTTGGAAGGGCAGTCAAATTTATTTTTCTTTTTGCCATGGCACATATAACAGGCTCTAAAATATTACAGTTGTCTGTTTGATTAAAAAGAGGCATACATATCGTTTTTAATTTAAGGAGCTCACATATTAATTGGAGACAGAAAACGACACTTGAAATGAGGGCAAAACAATTATCCTCTAGAATATGTATGACTGACTGGAGAAGGAGAGATTCATAAATCAGGTATCCAGAGGTTAGGTTAGGTGAAATTAGGACTAAAAGGGAAAAAGGCAATCATAAAGTAAGCTCAAAACAAACAAACAAACAACAGCATTAACAAAACCACAACGATGAGGATATTTGAAAGGGACACAGGAGCCAAGTGAAAGAGCTCCCTATGGCCAAAGTTGGAACAAGGTGAGCAAAATATTAAATAAGATAGCATATTGAATTATCACCCAAATATAAAATAAATAACCATGAGCCCATACTGAATAAAATGGAGGAGAAGAGACAAACCTCTAGTGTAGTAGAATTCCAAATAATTTATTTAGATATTTTCCCCTTACACAAGTTAGGGATAACATCTCACTTCATAAGTGTGGACTGAGTACAGTGACTTCCTTACAAAGAATACGGTATGGAAAGAGGGGGACAAGAAGAACTTTGCAGTGGAGAAAGCTGAAAAATATTACCTAGAGCCAGATGATCAAGGTTAAAATCAACAGTGATGTCATGTTGGTAGAATATACCCTCATATGATGTGATGAAAATGATACTTTACCTCTGTGGTTTTCCCCTAAATACCAAACTCACAACCCCTATTTAATCATGAGGAAAAAAAACAGCCAACGAAAATTGAGGGACATGCTATAAAATATATGACCAGTGCTCCTCAAAACTGTCAAGGTCATCAAGAGCAAGAAAAGTCTGAGAAACTGTCATAGCCAAGACTAACCTAAGGAGACATGATGACTAAATATAATATGGTTTCCAGGATAGAATCCTGAACAGAAAAAGAACATTAAGTAAAAACCGAGAAAATCTGAATAATGTATAAACTTCAGTTAATAATAACCTATCAATATTGGTTTATTAGCTGTGACAAATGTACTATACTAATGTAAGTTGTCAACAGTAGGGGAAACTGGTTAGGGGATACATGGGAACTCTATGTACTATCTTTGCAAATTTCCATAAATCTAAAACTATTTTAAAATCAAAAGTTTATTAAAAATGTAAAAAAAAAAAAAAAAGAAAGAAAGAAGGTGAAAGACTTCTTGGCAGGTAAAAACGATAACGGTTAAAATGAGGACAGGCATACTCTGTACATTGGGATAACTGGGATAATTGAGAGATTAGCCTGATAGAAAAAGATCCTTACTGAGCCAAGAATAGGGAAAAAAATGGGGGCTGGAATAAAGCCTAGAATTTTAGAAGAGACAGTGGTTTCTACAAAGTCTCAAAAGATTATATGGACTCAAAGTAATTGATAATAGAAAATCCCTGGAGATTGTTGATGGAAATGATGCTTTAAGAAGTTATTCTGTAGCACTATGAAGGGAGAAGATCAACTTGAATGTATGTGACTATTATAGGCTCCATGTTAGCAGAGGGATTAGAACAGAGTGGCCATAAAATAATAGTTTTTAAGCTGTGAAAAAAATTTAAGCTGACATGCTTTTAAAAATAGATTTAAGGAATTAAGCAAGGTTGAGAGACATTCATTTTTAGCCTGGAATGTCAAAACTTTACCCAAACACACTTTCTTATTTATAAAAATCTTATCCATCCTTCAAAGCTCAACCAAATTTTACCTCTTCCACACAGTCTTTGTTTTCATTATTCCTGTTTTCATTGATCTCTTTTGACTTCTCAACAAATTTAAGCCTGTACCAAATAACCTAAGACTATTCTACATAAAACAACAATAAAGAAATCAGTGGTGTCTCCCCAACCACATTTTACTCCTAGAGAGAAAGACCATGACACCAGGAACTGTCTTTTCTTCCTTTGTAACCTCTGTAGCACTCTCATAGGGCTGAAGACAGAGAAGGCGCTCAAAAAATCCAATTGCAAGATTCCCACTAGTGGAGCTAATGACCGTATA
>NW_006442484.1:33511581-33515486 GCF_000325575.1 Pteropus alecto
AGCAAGAATGCTGTGCTGATAAAAGTAAGAAATGTCTTCAGTCCCATCAAAGGTATGAAAATCCCAGAAGCCATCAGTACTCAAGCCAGCAAAAAACTGGCCATTTTTTACATCTGGTCTTCCTGCTCTCCAGTGCGTATATGACAGCATGGTCTTATCAGACCACATAAGAGAATTACCTAGAGAAGAAACGTTTTTTCTACACTTAGAGATTAATTCAAAACTTGAATTATAGTTACGAAGTTAATATTTCAAACAAATCTTTTCTTTCTTCTTTCCCCACCTCCTAAAAGGTTGTATGATTATCTGTATCCCTCTAAAATATTTTCTGATTATAATAGTAAATTATGCTTATTTTTAATTTGGAAAGGACAAATTATAAAACATGAAAATTAAAATTTGCTTAAAATTCCAATTCTGTAATAATTTTACATTTTATCTTTTATCAAATATTCACTTCTCCTAAATATACCTTTAATTGTAATGAAAATGAATGTAACCATGTTATAAAAAATAATATATTATAAAACTAGTCTCTTCTCTGGACCTAAACCATGCACAATTGTGCACATTTATGTCAACTGATTTTTGACAAGGGTGCCTAGACAATTCAATGGTGAAAGAATAGTTCCTGGGAGGACAGGGTATCTATCTACATGTAAAAAAAATGAAGGTGGACCCTTTACTTTTATCACATACAAAATTAACTCAAAATAGATCATAGACCTAAATGTAAGAGCCAAATCTATAAAACTGTTAGGAGAAAACATAGGAGTACATCTTCATGACCCTTCTTATATATATACAATTGATAATACAATTCTCTGACTATACCGAAAGACATTAATTATTCACCTTAAATGACTGAATTGTATGATATGTGGCTATATTTCGATAAAGGTTTTGGAAAAACAAGTTACTAGGTCTATTAAAATTATGAATTGGTATGAAGAGTGATGTCATTATTACCTACACATAGCGCTTGTTATCCTGGTTATTTCTACCTTTCACTAACTGCCATCTCCTACAGCATCATACCTAACATCTGCCTTCAGCAGTAACACACCAGAAATACTGAACATATGATTCGGTTCTTGCTTGCTGCTTTATATCACCTCATGTCTCTCAGTCCCTGTTTTCCTCTCCCCAAATGTTAAAGTTATAATTTTCTGGGTAATATGATAGACGATGGTATATTTCTGAAGTTGCTATACAAAAGGGTCACTTTTTCACTTGTCTTGAAGTATATTTCAGTTGACACGTGGTTTCTCTTAGCAATTTCTATGCATGGCCTTACTTTTGAAAAGTCAGAACTTTTTAAAAAACAAATCCTTAATCTCTGGATGTAAATTAAGCCAGTAAGAATTAAATTTAAATAAAATTTCTTGTTTGCTTAAAACATTTTTCTACAGGTTGCTCATATGTCTCTCTCTATATATTTAATAGAAATATTGTCACTCAGATATTTTATTAAAAAACAAGATGATTAAAAGAAAGCCTACAGATCTGAGAATGCTTTTCAGAATACAGAATACATTTTCAGTTGTTTCTGATAATATAATTAACAAAGTACATCAGAGGGTACGATTGAAATTTCTTAACTAAGCCCCCGGGTGTGGCTTGAACTGCTAGGAAGGAGTAGAGAAGGGAAATTATTTTCCATCATTTAACTCTAGGCTTGGTGGTAAAGGCATTTCAATGGCAGAGCAGAGACACAAAAGACATAGATAGCATAACTTGGTATTTATGTAAGTTATGTTAAGTGCATAATTATAATTTTATATATTGATAAAGATATACTTTGAAGAACTATACTTTTATAGCTTGATAAGCAAGTAATTTATAACGAAGTCTGAATGTAAATACAGAAAATCAGCAGATTTACAACTTACTTTCATAAGTTAGGCCTAATAAGACCCATGAAGCCACATAATTGAGGTGCAGAAGTTGCTCAAGAACAAAGTTATTCTCTTTTTCATCTCGAATACTCAGAATATGTGATTTTGAATCTGTTAAATAAAAAGTAGTCAATAATTTAAATAATTACTTATCTAGAACATTATTTTGTTTGACGGATTTAGAAAATTTTATTTCCCAGTTTAATATACACCCAAGCCTGAATGATAGCAGAAAATAAGAAAAATATGTCAATTAAAACTACCTTGTTGTACTAAAATGATTAGGTTAAGAAGTTTTTAAATATTTTGATGTTAAATTGGTCTTATAGAATAGTGACAAACTAGTAGATGAGTAGAGAATTTAAAACATTGATTCACTTCACCTTTCCCCATTTAAAGCTTACTTTGAGTTGATACAAACCCACCTATATTAATGACACATTGTCAAAGACTATAATAAATAAAAGCTCTTAAATGGGCTATAAGATAGATTTTCCTCTTTCTTAGAGATCATATTTATATCAGAGTTAAAAAAGTTTGGTATTTTCCAAAGCGTTCCTGAGGAAATTAACAGGAGTTCCTCAGAAAAGGACTTCATGGATAAGAGCAGTATTCTACATAGTACTTTGGGGAATAATGGTTTGACATTTTCCATAACAACTTTCCAGAAAGTTCATAGGTCCAGTGTTCAGAAGTTATAAATCCTCAGTGGATCTCATAGGAAATATCTGAAGAGTTTTGAGAGCCGGAAGTGTGAAATATGTATTTCTTTTAAGCAGAACTGTTTCTTTGTGGCTTTTCCAAGCTTTCACCACTCAAACTAACCTATTTTCATGTTGCTCGCAGCCTAGTTTGATTTAATATCCAGTACTCTGCTCTCTAGTGTCATTTCTCTTCCTTTTAAAGCAGAACCCATTTTGTTTATTCTTGTAAAGACAGACTATTCTCTAATGGATGGGCAAAGAAAGAAGTAAATCTTATACGTTCCATTTTTAACTAAACACAAATTTTAATACACTGTCATTGATAATGTAGATATTAGGAGATGAGTATTTTTGAGATCTAGTTACAAGTGCTAAGTAGAAATATTTATAACACACTCAGGTGAGATTTTTAAAAAATGAGTATAATGTAATATACAATGACCTTATAATATACTTACTCAATTTCTGGCATCTCGAATGAACATCACCTTGTGTTCTCTCCATATACATATTCTTTGTTATCATGAAATTGTAGCAATAGTTCTGAAATGGTATCCATGGAGTATTTAAAACAGGAGATGGACATCGAACACTATTAACTGGTTTGACCTCTCTTTCAGTCTCATCTAGAAAAAGAATTAATGGTATAAATTCTCATTTTAGATAAAAATGTTAAATTCTGTTCATAATAATTAAATTTGATTTGTAGGAAATATTCAGGAAGCCAAGAAATAATAGCCTGGTGATGCTCGTCCCGCTTCTACTGAAATATAACATGACCTCTTAAAAGGTTTTTCTGTAGTAAAGAAATTATTTAACACAGTAATTTTCTTTCCCATGCTGTGGAATGGAAGAATGTTAAAAAAACGAGGTGCTATTAGGTTAAAAGTAGTTTCTGTCTTCCTGCATCTCCAAACTTCAAATACAAGAGGCCACTTCAGAGAAACTATACATATTAATAATAGGCATCTACTATAATACTGAGAATTCATCTTCAAGTTTCTGGTTTCTGAAATCTTCTCTAATTAAAAAAAAAAGGAAACACTGAAATGAAATATTTGCTGTTATAAATAAGTTATGGCTTTAACCAAAGTAAACAGAAATAGTTTAAAATCTGAAATTAAAAAAATTCGATTACGGCTTTTTTTTTCATTTCGTGAAAAGGCCACATTCAAGAAGCTGCAACTATAGATATGCTCTACTCAAAAACAATCAAACTGTTTTAGTATGTGGTAGGGACCATTCAGAGTCTCTCTCAGGTCACAACTACTCCCTTTGTCTCAGAAGTTGTATCTTTTTTTTT
>NW_006442484.1:33515558-33520220 GCF_000325575.1 Pteropus alecto
TGAACTAGAGTATGCATATTTGACTCAAGCTGAGGCTTTCAGATTCTCTCTAAGAAGCTGAAAAATGGAATTCAGAGACAGTCAATTCATCTCCAGTTGTGGTTATAATTGAAAGCTGCAGAGCTGCCATGTTTTACCATGTGCAGAGAGAAGCAGAAAGTATATAAAGAGAAGAAGGCAGATCCATCGAGAGAAACTGAAAGGATGAGTAGAAGACAATATCTCTTGGGTCCTGATTCCCATTCAGTTTCTGATTCCTATTCCACGTGAAGCTTAGCCCTATCCCCAGTTTTGAAGATCTAAATTTCCTTTTTGGCTTAAGCAAGCTTGAGCTGGTTGCTGTTACAACCGAATGGAACTTAACAGTGACTCATAGAAGAAATTTTAGTTGTTAAGAATTATAAAAGGATTCTCACAAATAATAAGTTTTCTATAAGAATGTAAACACAAAATATACGCAAAATGAGGCTAATGGGGACTTCAAACTAAAAAGTCAATTATCAGTATGCACTGACAAAGATAAACATGTCTAAAATAACAAATTAATGACAAAATATTTAATATATAATAATTCTACTCAAATACTAATTTTCACAATAAATTTTGTTGTAAAAAGGACATGATTATCATTTCTTTAATTTCAAAAACCAAATTTGAGAAAACCACTCCCCCAAAATTTCACTACTCATCAGACTGATAGTAATTTAAGAATTAAAATATTTGCATTTAGCATACTTCCTGGATAGTAGCAAATAGCACCCGGTTGATTAGCATCGCAATCAGATGTTTTCCAGAATCCATCAGTGTCTAATAATACACAGTCCTCAAGCTGCTCATTACTTTCAGCCCAGCGAGTAAATTGAAGATATTTCCCATCTGACCAACCGAAGTTGAGTTCATCCTGCAAGGGACAGAAATGCATTTCAAGTGGCAATACCTCACGTTATCCTTTTTGTATTACGTTGGCCCTCATTGTCAATCTAATGACTTTTAATTTTAACTTATATTTAACACACTTACACAGCACTTACTGTGTGCCGGGCACTGTTCTAAGTGCCTCATAAATATTAACTTATTTAATAGTAATAACAACCATATGAGATAAATACTATTATTATAGCCATTGTACAGATAAGGAAACTGAAGGCATATAACATGCACAAAGGTTACAAAGAATACAAACTGCAGTGCCGGGATTCTAATCCAGGCCATTAGGCCCTAGCGTCCATGGTCTGAATTATAATGCTTCGCTGCCTCAAACATAATTGGCACTGTGGGTTGTTGCAATCAGAAAGCTAAAATGAAATGAAGACCACCATAAGCCCCGATAGAGACGATATATAGTTGTGGAAAGAGCATGGGCTTAAAAAAAAAGGAAAAAGAAAGGAAAGAAAGAAAGAATATGGGCTTCAGAGCTAAGCATACCCAGTTTTTGAATTCTGGTTCGGTCACTTATTAGTTTTTGATTGTGAGTTTACCTCGCCAAGTTTTTATCCCCTCATCTATTAAATGGATGTGACACTTAACCTCATGGCTGGAATTAACGGGATAACATGTATAAAACACATAACTCAGTGACTGGCTTTTATACAAAAAAACTACATAAATGTTAGCTCCCTTCTTCTTAACCCTTCATACCTCATGGATCTCACACCACTGTTTTCACTCTTGTCTTTAGGGAGAGCGTCCTTATTCACTGTATTTTATTGTACATTCAAAAAGTCTGTGAATATCTGTCTTTATATCCTGACAAGGTCCTGATCACCCACTTATCTTGGGAGATGCTTTACAGAGCAGGTACGGAAGTCTAGAAGACGTATTGTAGGGCATGGCCCTGTCTGAGCGTCTCCACGGTGCTGTCAGAGCACCAGGCCCCACGCAATGACCCACGGAGCTAAGCTTTCCTGAGGTTCAAGGCAATTTTGCATCACTGGTTTATTGGAATATTGGGAAAAGGCTCCATACAGTCTCCTTAGTGGACCATAAATAGCAAACATGGTCAAGTCTCAATACCACCAGTGTTTCATTCTGATTTGTTCTCCACCAGCATTCCAGTTGTAACCTTGTGACTCTTTAATCCCCAGGTAATATGGCCTCAGATGTGGCCTGGATTCTGTCCCCTTGCTATATTCCCAGCTAATCTGGGTCCCTGGGCCTTTGGAATTTGTATCCCTCGTAGATAAATCGTCCCACACCTTCTATCCCCACTAAATACTAAATCTCTTTATTAAGACTATATGTACCCTTTTACTAAATTTTTGACCTTAAGTAACATCCGTCTTTCCAAGAGAATAATTTACTTTCAGCGCCTGAAAGGCAAGGCTGTTTGTTTTTCAAATACCAGAGGGCTATGAGAATGGGGTAGTCAGTAATTTTATCTTTCAGTCATTTCCTTTGAGGTTTATGTCCTTCTTATCATTGCAAACTCCCAGATTCCCTTCCTTTTTCTGACACTCAGTGAGAATCTGGACCCCTTGCTCCCCCCTGACATTCACTAAGGAGATGTGCCATGCTTGCTCTGCCCCCTGGTCCTACCACTGATTTAGGAATGTCTGTGCCCGTGCTGGTGACTCACCCAGTTCCCAAGCCTTCTTGACTTCCTCTACTTCTACATACTTTCACTTCTCTGTACTTGAGTGACCCACTGCCACAGTCATACTCTAGATTTATTTAACCCAGAACTGCTGCACTGCAGACATTGTAAATATGTCTTCATTAAAGCCAACATCATTTCCTGCATGAATTTCTTCTACAAGAAACTATAACTGGTCTCCTACCTCTAGATCGTTCACTACTTCCCCCACCTTCTGCCAAGTAGTTTTTCTTAAGTAAAAATTTGATATTGTTGCTACCATGTTTAAAATCTTTCTATATCTTCACATTGTTTTCAATGTCAAGTTTTATTTATTTGTTCCATAAATTTAAGAAAGCTTATGCAAATACATAATAAACAACTACATAGAATCTTTTAAAGAGTGAAAGGAAAAAGAGAAACAGGTGAAGATTGAAAATAGGATAAGAAACAAGACCCAAATCATTAAGTGAGGAGAAAAAGCTACTAAACAGTATGGATTCAATTGTCTTAAAAAATAAATACTTGTATATAAAAAAATAACTTGAAGAATATAACCCAATGATAAAACCACATTTATCACTAGGTACTGAGATTACATATGATTTAAATATTTTTCTTTCAATTTACTATAACTACAAATTTTCTACAGTGACAATATTTTTTTGTTTCAAAAGGTTTAACAAAATATAATAACATTCCTATGCTCGCGAGAGACACAATGATGGGTTTCACGTGATACCAAACACCGAGGAGGAAGTAAAAAAGCAATGTTATGAAGAAACTGATACTGTGAGGTCTGGGGAAGCAGCTGATGATGTGGCTTTATTTGTGGGTAAATTTTAAAATATCCAGAGTCTTGGAGAAACTATTCTTCAGGCAATTTCTAAATATTACTTCTTTTAATTGAGCTTCTGGTAACTGCTGGTGATGAATCCAAAGGAATACAAAGTTTTTCAAAAATAATGTTTACTTCTGAATTTGTATTCCAGTTTAGCTCTTGGTTTGTGCTAGGACTAAATTGTCTTCAATCACATTTTCTCCATGCAGCCCTAAAACCATCTTGGTATATTGAGGGTTATCCTAAGGTACACATAACTTAGGTTTGCTTCATAATGCAATGGATTCCTCTCTCCTACTCTGCCAATTACCTTCTCTCTGAGAGTGGATCAGGAATACTGGTCCAGGCGACATTTACCTAACTAGGGCTTCATCAATCACGCACCATACAGATGCAAGGGGCAAAAGTCACATTACAATCTTTGTAAATGGCAACCCCTGTGTAGTGTACGATGCTTGCAGCCTTATACAACAGCCTTATATTCTACCCTTCAATAAATTTCAGTGGGCAGAAGTATTACATACAAGGCCTAGAAAAGAGGCAAAAATGGCCTATAATGCTGAGAGAAATACTACAGCTTTATTTTAAAAATCCTTATTAATTATAACCAAAAATTTCAGTAGTATAAATATTCCCATTTGTGCTTCATGTACGTAGTTTAGTGTTGGGAATTAACAGACTAGCATTCCTTGCTAGGCTATGAAATGAATGAGCGGTACCCACGACATCTATCCAGGATCAGGACTTGAGAGATGTGTCAAAACACTTTTCTAATCCTTTCTTAGAGTGACCTAATTTCACTCTGCTAATTCTGAAAGGGATAAAAAGGACGCTTCAACACCATCCATAGTGCTTCTACATACACGACCTCATCTGATTTTTTAATTCCTTCCTTCGTTGGCTGAAGAGACATGGCTGTTCCTGATTCCAGCTCAGTCTTTCACTGGAGTAAATAAAAAGAAGTGCTCATCTAAATATGTCCACTAGAACTTTTACTTAATCTAAACAATAAAGCACCAGATCTTTCAGCAGTGGAGAAACGACTGCCACTGAAAATGATGTACTTTACAAAATTCATTCACTATAGTAAGGTTTTATGATGTCCTTTCTTCTAGTCTTAAATGAGGGCTGTCGTGAGCAGTAAAAAAATGTCAAATCCTTGCAGTTGGGACTGAAAACTTACGTCTTGACTGGAGAGTCCAATCCATAAAGAAGCATTATGAAGGACCGCCTGCACAGTCAGGAATGC
>NW_006442484.1:33520248-33533139 GCF_000325575.1 Pteropus alecto
ATGCCTGCTGGTAAGGATCTGTGATGCTCACCAGGCGCATGTTATTTTTCTGACACTCTCTTAGAGCATCGGACCAGGTTAGAGTCTTCAGGATTATTTTGTACAGATTATTTAGATACTTTACAGTTTCTGAAGTATTCTGCAAGGTCTGTCTGCCTTCAATTTCTGTGTGTAAAAGAAAAATAAAATATAAAAACCACCCATTCTGCAAGTCATAGGACATTTGTTCAAAAATTTCCCTATAATGTGTTTTAGAAATTACTTATCTATTCATGTATTTTAGATTTGGGGTGGAAGAACTATGTATGCCTTTCTTCATACCTTAGGTAAAATGTATGAGCCACAACATTTGTTTTCTAAAATCAGAAGAAAATTCCATTTTAGTTGATTTTACTTAGGAAGGAGAAAAGTTATAAATAAAAGTAGTCTGTGATAAGATTACGATTTCAAGTTGGTGTCAAATACTTCCTTTGTTTGAACTGCTTCAACAAGAGAAGGTGTTAGGTGTTTTATTACAAGGTTTTCTTCTGGGAGAGCTCCCATGAAGAAAGGAACAGAACCATCCACAAGAGGATATATTTTAATTATTGCTTTACAGTACTTTTCTAAATAAGGCAGTTAATAAAAGTATGAAACAAACAAGCAAAGATTAATTTGATGAAAATGTTTTTCAGAAGTACATAATCTACTTGAGGTTCTCATTATATAACAAAGTTTTTTTTTTATTTGTTAAAAAATGATTGTGATCAATAAAATAATTTAATGCCCTTTAAAAATATCTTTTTGAAAATATGGGTGATTTCTATTTTTAAGTACACATTTTATTTTTATTTGGATTATAGGCAGTCATAGATAATGATCCACTTATAATGCTTCACATCTTTGTATTATTGTTAAATTTAACTGTGAATGTTCATACTGAATTCAATTAAAAACATAAAGATTTTTCTCCTCCTTTTCCCATGATAGAAAGTAAAATCTGAAAAATGCCAGGGTAGAAAGAAGAATAAAATACAACTTATAATCATTAGACAACTCTTATTAACAAAGTCTGTCTAATACTTAATTTTGAGTTTTATTTAAATATGGCAATGATGCTTGAAAAAAATTACATTCCATTTGAGATAATGTTACTGAGCCCATATGAATTTAGTCATTCTGAAATTTTAAGGAAGCTATATGATTATAAATTAATATTAATTAATTTATAAGATTTTTGTGAAAAAGTACTATGCATAGCTAACAGCATAAAATACCATAGTTATCTAGATAACAATCTATACCTGAGTATTTCTGACAGAGAGACAGAGTATGGTGTTCACTGCAAGAAGTAAAATTCCATGTTCCAGTAAAAGGTGAATTTCGGTGGTTGAGCATTAGGGCACAGTGGTAGCGGGACTCTTCATCAAAAATCTAAACAAAAAGGAAAATAAGTAAAGCAATCATGAAACTAACAGTTTGAAGATCTTGGCAAAAACACTTTATATATCAACCTGAATTTCTCCTCCTATAAAAAATTCCATTAAGAAGCTGACCATGAAATCTCTAAGAAAATCCTGATAAACTTCCAAAGCATGAGAAAAGAGCAATTAACTTTAGAAATTACAAAACAAAGTAGTGGCAATATTGAAAACTATATTTTCAAAACAGATAAAGAAAAAGTGTTTGAATGAGACAAAACACAATTATACTAATATTTAATACTTGGCTTTCATTCCTGACATTTCAAGTAAGCGAAGAAGTAATGATTATTAACTCGATTTATTAGATGTTTATAAACTTTTTATAATGACAAATTGTGTACCATACAATAAGGAACTCACCTTAAAGCTTTGGTCCTATACTAGTCACTATAAAAACTTCCATAAATAAAAGTATCTATCTATATTTTATTCTCTGACCACAAATCAATAATACTAGACATGAAAACTTTTTTGAAATATAGTCCCTATACTTTTCTCTATGTTTGACACAGAACACACTTAGAAAAATAAGAAAAGCTTATTCCAGCAGATACAGATTAAAAAACAACACATAAGCACACACTACTCAATAAACATTAAACCAAAAATAAAAAAATAAATACGGGAAAGAATAATATGAGCATTTACAAGGAATATGAGTAAAATGTTATGTGGAGGCAAACATGTATTATTTAAATGTACTGTTTATTTATTTATTCATTCATTCATTTAATAAATGTACTATTTTATAAAGAAAAGATGGACTATGATTAGAAAATCAGCAAAAATGTAACTCCAAGGAAAACAGTATAGAAAAATGTAGTAGTATTGGTAAATGCATCTCAAGCAATAAAGGTAGAGGGTGAATAGGGAGGAGAAAACCAGTAACATATATCAGTTTTTGTAAATCTCTAAATAAGAGAAAGGAAAAATTATCAAAATAAGATCTGGAGATTTAAAAAATAGCATATGAAACTTCATTCTAATACATTTAAAAATCTAAATAAAATAAACAAGTTTCTTGAAAAATACAAATTAGCATAATTGTTTTAAGGAGAGGTACGAAAAACACACTGTAATATTAACTTTGGAGAAAATTAAAAATTAATAATAAATAGCTCATTTTAAAAACTATGTGTCAGGTACTGTGCTAAAAGCTTTAAAAGAATTGTCTTTTGTAATCCTCACATTGTATTGCAGGTTCAACAGTAACAGATGAAACATTACAGACGAAAAATTGAAGCTTAAGAAAAGTTAAGTGAACTTCCAAAGGCATACTAAATGTCTGAATGGTGTTCAAACTCAGACAATCCTACTCAAGAATTTAGGCCATCGACTACTTCATTAAATCCCTTTATTAATAAGAACGATCTCTGGAAAGGGTTCTAACAGCACATGATTCTAATGTGATTCCTTCAAACTCTCAGGGAAAGGTAATTCCCTAGGGTGAGTCCTAGTTTTAAAACACAAAGGTAGGAAGCTATCCAGTTTATTTTATGAAGCTCACATAATCAGAAAAAAAATCTGACAATATGGCATAAAAAAATTTACTCTATAAATAGAGATGAAAATGTACCCAAATAAAATTCTAACAAATCTAATTCAGTAGAATAGTAAAATAATAATCTACTCTGAGCAACTAGATTTTTATGACAAGAAGATAAAGATGATTTAATATAACATCTATTAATGTGTTATACCACATATCAATAGGCCTAACAACAAAAAAAAAAAGTATGACAATTTCAAAAGATGCTGGAAACAAGTTTTTAAAAATCCAGTACTTATTCCTTAATAAAGATCCTAAATAAGCTAGTTATAGAATGATATATCTCAAACGAGAGTCAGCATCATATACATGTAATAATGAAAGATGGCAGAAAGTTCTGTTGAAGTCTAGATCATGTCTAAGATGGTGTTTATTACTCCTGGTACTACCACATTTCTAGAATTCCTACCATATGTAGTGAAACGTGAACTGCTATTTGCAAATTATGACTGTCTAATTAGGAACCCTAAGAATGTCTAGTGAAAAACTCTGAGAAGTAATAAGAACTTTTAGTAAGATGAATGCCTATGAAATAAATATATAAAAATCCCCAAACAATAGCTTTTCCATATATCAGTAAAAAAATGAAGAAAAACCTGTCATTATCAATGGCATTAAGAGAACTCCTACAAAAACTTCACTGAAAGATTTAAAGGAAGACTTGAATAAATACCATATTCTCAAGTTAGAAGGTCAATAAAAAGGTCCCTAAAATATCAAATTCTCATAGAAGTTTACTTAATTGCTTTGACTGACTAAATCAAATTGACTAAATAATTCTGGTTTGTCTGGAAGAATAGGCAAGAATAGCTAAAAATACTTTAAAGTCGTATAATAAAAGACAACTAATCCTATTATATTTTTAAATATAGCAAAATTATAGTATTTAGATCAGTGAATATATCTTATACACACATAGTTCACATATATAATAAAGGAGGCATCCTATATTGCTTTTAACAAATGGAAGTATATGCAATAAATAATGCCAGACAATTGGCTAGGATTAGGGAAAAGGATTATGTAGTCATTGACAATATACACCATATACCATGGCTATATCATGCTATTAGAAATAAAAGACAACCCATAAAACAAAACAAAGAAAATATAGGCATACATTTAACTACCATTAACATGATGGACTTTCCAACATAAAAGTAATAGAGGAAAAAAAAAAAGAAAAGAAACAGATTTGAACATATATACATGCACAAAACCAAAACATTTCTGTAATATTTTTGGTATTCAAATTTAAAGAAAAAAACCTAGGGAAATATTTGCAATAAACACAAGAAACACAGGGTCAGCACATTTAATATTTACATAGTCATAAATTTAGTAAGAAATACATGAAGGTTTTGATAGAAAAATGAACAAAGAATAAAAATATTTACCCTTGATGAAATTCAAATTATTATTGAATTTATAGAGGCTCATTTTTATTAGAAATCAGAGAAATATAAATGAAAATATAATATAGTTTAAACTACCAAATTAGCAAGAATTTCTAGAAGATAATGCTCCTTAGAGGCAATGTAGTTGAGAAGCTAAGAATGTTCCCTCTGCAGACTCTTGGACCTGGATTTATTGCTGACTTTGCACGGATAGGCTCTGTGTCACTGGCAAGTCACATGTCTGTCCCTGGATTTCTAAGATAAGAAAGGAATAACAGACCTTTTCACATCTATTGTGCAGATTAAATGAAATAATGCATATGATGCATTAGCAGAGTGCCTGACAAATATTATTAGCTGCTCAACAAATGTTAGAAATTATTAGTATGGGGGTATGGATAGAAGGGCCGACACAATATACTGCTGATAAAAATACAAACTCATAAACTTTTCTGGAAAGAAATTTGGTAACCAGAACTTTATAACTATTTATTTATTTTGGACCTGGCTATATGACTTCCAAGCCTTAAGGAAGGTAACCTGAAATATAAACAAAGATTATGCATAGAGATATTCACCGAAGCACTATTTAAGATTATGTAAAACTGAAAATCTAAATACCCACCATTATTTTGATAAAGAAATACTTGCAACCATTAATACTATGGGTCATGGTTAAAAGTTTATAAGCTACTGGCCTAAGTAAGTGTAAGTGGGATAAGGGTTGATATTTTTCTTTACTGTGTTTACTTCTCTATAACTGTCAAATTTTATATAATAACTAAGGACTATTTTGATATTTACTTGGTACATAATTACATATGATTCAGAATTCTCTTTGCCATCATCAACTCTGAGCAAAGTTACATTGCATTAGGAACATCAACTGATTATTATCTAGGATGTATTTTTGGAATTAGACTTTAAAGTTAATTTCTTAATCTCTGCCTTTTGTGTTAAAGGTGGTGTGTATCCAGCAAATAGGGAGGATAGAAGCAATGGGCAGCAATCTCATGGTATAGATTAACTATTGTTAATATAATGTCTTCTTCCCTTCTACAGCTTCTTTACATTTAGCCCTTAGGGAAAAATGATCACTAATCACCAATTTTGTACTTTTTGCCTCAGGAGACTGAAGCTGACAGCTTCAAATCCCAAAATGTTAAGTAAAGCGTTTAAAATTGCCTCTATTTGAAACTCACTACTTGATGGTTTTACATGGTTGTGAATTAAGTGCAATGGATCCGATGCTATTGTGAAAAACCAGGACATATATATGAAGGTTGGGGAGGTTCCTGTTTTTCTTCTTCTTGTGACAGCTGTATTGAGATATAACTCAAATATGAAATAATTCACTCATTTAGAACATATATTTTATAGTTTTTAGTATATTTATTACCCCAATTGATTTTAGAACATTTTCACCCATATCTTTTCACCATCACCCCCAATTCTTCCATCTTTCTTAGCCTCTGGCGATCAATAATCTATGGCCTATTCTGGATATTTCATGTAGATAGACTCACAAAGTAGACTCCTGTTCTTAATCCAATAATTTATGGAAGACTTGAGGATTTCAGAGAGCTACATAGGTAATTAATTCAAAAAAGCTTACATTTGTTGGTATTCTCAGCCTCCGACCAACCAACAATGGGTGAAAGTTACTGTATGTCATCTCTCTGTCATCTATCCATTTGTTTATTCTTTCATAGGCTGTCCAGCGCAAACCAATCCATAAAGCAGCTTCCATATTCGGAAGCAAGGATGTAATAAAATCTGTCGGGAAGAGATTTTTAAAAAGCATTTGACTTATTCAAATTAAAAGTATACTAAAAATGTCAACAAATACCTCTTGCTTAGCTACCAAGACAGTCTTTCACCTACTCTATAAAAAAAAGTAATTTAATAAGATTTTTAACATATGTTAATTTCCCTCCGCCTCCTAAAACTCACTTAGCCCTAAAATCAGAATAAATCATATTTCCAAAACAATTCTGCTACCTTGTTCTCTCTGGTTCAAGACTGTAGGAAGGGTGCCGCCATAGGTGTGACAAGTGTTGCTTGCTTCAGAAAATGTAAGAGACTTGGGTTTGATCTTTAGAAAACACTGCAAACAAAGAACATATATGAAGCATTAGTTTCCAGACATGGGAAAGCTCACATAGGAAATAAATGCCTCATCTTTTAAAAGACTGATAATTTTTGGTCTGTGAAACATGGAAATTTACAAAGTAGTACTGTAAAAATGCAGATCTACACTCTCAATTTAAACAACTGAAGAGTGGTCTTCAAACCATTTTTTTAAATCTCCCATTTATTGAGTGCTTCCTCTGCGCTGAACAGTTTGCATAGTGTCATCTCATTTAACTTTTACAACAAATGGGGAAATTGAAGCATATGGAAGTTACATTTACCCATAAGTAAAATATCCATACAATGGTATGGTCAGCATTTAGATTCTGTTACATGTGATTTCAAAGTCTGTACTCTTAATCATCACCTTCTTATACAAAAAAAACCTCACGCTTTTAAAGAAATTATCTCCATGTCCCTTGGCAGAATATTTTAATTCAAATTTCTATCAACCGTGTAAATTAATTTAGTCTCAGTACCTTGGGGAAAAAAAGACTGTCCTAATTTTAAAAAGTCAAAATACACAGCTAATATTTTAACTTACTACAGATGCTTTCAGCTGTCAGATACATCTCTCCCTTTTTTTTTCTGATATTATGATCATGTTAGTGTGGAGTAAAATGTCCCAAATTGTGTTCCTTGAAACATTCTACAAAATGTTTTTATTTTATCCTCATTATAGACTGGAATGGTCAGTGAGATATAAGTCATCGGGTGGTTCAAGATCAGTGATTAATAATTGGTTAGCATATGTGTAATTCTCAAAAAGTAGCTTGGGAAACACTGGTCTAATTCGATTGGTAGATGATGTTTGTAAGTTTTCCTTAAGGGGGAAAATTTAGCAGGCAGAAATTAAGTCAGTTTCCTATATGCCACACAGGTAGTCCTGACTATTCAATATATTACTATCTCTTGACAGAACAACTTCAGCAATTTAAGTGTTAGTAACAACAGAATAGGAACAGTGTTTTGGAAGGCCTATAGGCATGACTAATTTGAGAGTTAACTTAGTTCCTTGCAATGTTGAGGTTTAGATGAGATACTGAAATATGCAGAGGCTATCATAGTGAAGCTACTGAATGGGCTGCCATTCTTCCACAGGCTACAAAACCATCAGGAAAGCAATCATCATTTGCACAATGTAGTAATACTCTTTTTACCTTATTCTGAAAAGTAATCCACTCCCCAGAGCATTCTACTTTAGCTGCAGGATCTGGACTATAATTTTCCAATGAGGATACACTGTATTTTTCACAGATGAAGGGCAGCTTGGTACTACAGTCTGCTGGTTTATTTAAGTCTGAGAAATGAAAAGCAAAATTACTGCGGTGAGAATTTTCCATTCAGCACATTTTAAAAATAATCCAGTAATAAAGTCTTTAAATAAATTTTCCCCAAATGGTTAAAATATATTCCTTTTCTTCTCTAGCCATCTTTGTCTTCTATTTCATATCAGTAGATTATAGCATACCAATACTGCCTATAAAAATGCACACATGTGGTGTAATGACCACAGCTACCACAGTTCCTGATGGCGGGAAATAGAGTTGAAGAAGGCTAATGAAGGGGACAGGGACCTAACTTGTATTTTAGAACTGTTGCCTGTTTATATCTGCAAATTTGTCTATAGGCTTATCAGTTATGAAAGTGGTGAGTTTAGTTCTAAGTAATTGTTTTAGGATAAAGGAAGTCAAAATATTCATAGTGAAAAGCACTTTTATTTGCATTTGGAATTTAAGCTATTGCCAATAGTCATAAATGAAGCTACCAAACATATAACTGAAAGGAAAACGAGATTAAGCTAGTAATTGAACCTGCATAATTTCACATACTGCATAATCGACATTAAGGATTTAAAATTAATTTTACCCCTAAACCAAGTCTTGGCAGACAAGTACAAGCATTCCTCTCCAAATGTTATAGGAAAGTGGTGCCATGGATGTCGTGAGCTGAAAGAAAATGAGAGATTTGACAACTCATTCTGTAGTTACATGTTTCATTCTGTTAACTGTAATTTTACTTCTAAATTTAATGTTATGCCATTATTTTATACCACTTTATTCTTGATGCTAATATGCAAAAAGTACTTGGTTTCTTTAGTCTAGGCACTTCATGGATTAATGTTCAATACTAATTATAAATAGTAATCCATTTAGTAAAAGGAAATTTGAGCTGCTTCTTTTAAATGATAACTTTACAAGGGCAGCATCAATGATGTCACATACATAAAATGACGATCCATTATTGTCTGCTCAATAGTTCTCACCCACCACTTCTGTTCATCATCAGATATCTGAAAAACAAACCAAAAAGCCATCTTTACATGTGCTGAGTTTTATAGGAGAGTTTTGATTTAAATACTCTGTCCCACCATAACCAAAAATCACTAAAATTTCTAGACATTCTGTTACTTTGGCCTCTAAATTATACAAATTAAGTCCTTTCACCAAAAAAGTAGTTTAGAAATTCTTTGTGTATTCACAGGCCCTATTCTGTATACAGAAAATGTGGTTGCTATAATTATGGGGCACACATTAATTGGACAAATTGTGTACTGCTGCAACTATAAATTTAAAAATATACAAATTATTTTTCCTCCAAAAAGCTATTGTGCAAAGTTAGTTATTAGTAAAAACAGAAACTCAAGTTAACTATAAAGTTATTTTTTAGTAAAAAAGTGTGTCAAGGAATTAGAATAATTTGTATTATGTATTAATGCTCATTTTATAAATTGGTATTTATAATAAATTTTGAATTTTAAAACGTTAAGCAATTGTATTTAACTATTCTAACACAAAACAATGAATCTGAATGTTGTTAGGCAAATTTAACTTGAGAGGAACATTTAACTCTTGTAGATTTTGGAAAGATTTTTGAAAAATTTTTAATGCAATAAATATAAAAATAAAAATATTTAAAAAATACATTATTTTGAATTACATTTGCTATTTTGTTTTTGATGGCTTTTAGTCCTGCAAAAGATGTTAAAGTAGCCAGAAAGCTGTGATTGCTGGCACAATACAGGACAGCTTCTTCATAGTTTAAGTGAGGATCGGCAACAAACCAATATTCACTCCCTTCTATTACAACTGTAGGTCCATGAATTCCAGCACGCTCTAAAGAAGAAGAATATCAGAGTTATGACTGTGCAAACCAAACTGTACCCTCTAAGCCTGGATTAATGTTCAAAGCTATTTACAAATAGCAATCCATTTAGATTACTGGCTCTCTCTAGCCAGGGTGGTACTGTCTGAGCTAGTGAGTTGTTGTGCCATGCAGAGTCACGAAGACAAATCCAGCCTCATAACCTCATCCCACACTAGTTAATCACCTTCCCCGCTTGGAAATACTTCATCTCACTTGAAGAAGTACTAGAGAACAAGCTGGCATTTAGGCCTGGGTTTACACGATTAACTAAATACATTACTGAAAAAGTAAAAGCAGCTTCGGCTAAATTCCAATTTTCTTAACTCACCTGGATTGTACCAGTCTGGTGTTTTGAGAGTACGACCTGTATAAGGAAGACAGAAAGTGCCTTAGGTTTAGTATACAGTTACAGATCCTGGCATACTACAAGTGCCTTTAATCTAAGTCAAGAGGACTTGCAGTATTGCTGAGGTGTGTCCATTTCTGGCCAAACCTTTTCCTTTTATGGTATGATCGTTTCGGTTTGAATTTTGTGGGGCCTATGCTAAAGCTATTTTAGCAGCAATTGAAAAGGCAAATCTGTCAAATATTAATAAGGTATTCCTAGCAGTTCTCTACCTTATATCAAGGAAGACTAGATGGATAAATGTAGCTAATAATTAGAAAGTACTAATAAGTAAACGAATATACTTTTAAAAATTTTAATTATAGACTAAAATGTTCTTAGGTACTTTTGGCTCAACATTCTCAATGTTCACTTACCTTTTGGAATCTGGCACACCCAATCAAGTTTTGTATCACAAGCAAAAGGCCTTAAATAAATAAATTCTCTGTCATTGAAATGCCAGCTTCTTCGCCATGGCCTATCCATGACCTAAAGGAGAGAGAAGATTGTAGAACATTTTGAAGTTGCGCAGCCCTTAGAAAACACTAAACTATAAGCCCTATGGTCCCTAATTCCACTTTAGCTCTAGAGCCTAAGGTATTTGTTTAATAAACGAACACATGAATGAATGCAGTGTTGAAACAGTAGCAGCTTGAGCAAGAGACTGCAAAGGGACTGATAAAGATAATATATCATAAGGTCACATTTATGTCCCAAAATGCAAATTATTGTTTTTCTTTCTGTTTTTGTTGATATGAAATTGTAGAACCTTGCACCCTTAAATTTAGGAAAGATCAAGTTAGAAAAGAATATTTGGTTCAGTGGTTTCTAAGCATCTGGCTGTAGTAAAGCCGATCTGTGAAAAGTGACAAAGTCCGGCATCAGGTTCCTTCTTTGGTGTTGCTCTGTGTTCCTAGGATGTTGCCTTGCTCCACATGGTCCCAGATGGCACTCGACAAATTCCAGCCAGCAAGCAGGGGAGAAAAGAAGGGGGAGGGTGCAGGCTGGGAGGAGCATCCATCACTTTTTGGACTGTTTTCTCTTAAGGCCAAGATTCTGGCGGATACTGTGGCAGGTAAGGAAAGATTCTCCTACAATACTGCCTGGACTAGCGTTATTCCTGTTGCAGAATGCATTAGTGAGTCTTTTAGTTTTTGGTAGATTTTTCAATCTTTTCACACATGGGGACTCTACCTACATAGAATTTAAACTATTGTATCAGTGTTCTGGAAACTTCACAAGCTCTCTGAAGTTTTCATCTTTACACGTGTTAAATTGGGAATCTAGAAAAATGGCTTGATACTATACAGTTTACTACTAGAACACTTACTTTGAAACTAATGCTTTCCAATGGCCTTCTCAGCTCTTTTTCTCAACCTTCCTGTAACATCTCTGGTCAATCGCCTTCTCTAATCTCTTTCTTGGACTTACATAGCAAAGAAGATGTTATCTAGATGTCTCTTCCGTCCTTGTCTTCTTACATTTTATGTTAGTGATTCCTCCAAATCTACTTCTTGGCCCTTTGAGCTTTCTTTTTATGTACATTTTCCCTTCAATTCCAGTCACTTAGTTTTTACTCACTGTAGGATATTTCTTACTACTAGCTTGAATTCAAATATCTAAATAAAATGCACTATTTTCTTCATAAACCAGTACTCCTTTTGAGTGTTTTTAAATGTGCCTACTCATAAAGCATAGTGGACCCAGACATGTAGGTTTCAATTTTGTTCTGTAACCATGTAAGCTATTTAGAATTCAAATGTCTTCCTTATAAGATCAATACAGTAACAGTACCTACCTCACAAGGTTGCTTAAGTATTAAAGTAAAATAATATATGTAATATGCCTAGCACTGTGCCTAGCTCATGAGTTAACAAGTATTAACAACTGTTATCATCATCATCATTACCACCATCACCATCATTATTCTCCCATAACACTTCTGCTCTTGCATATAACTTATACATTGCCCGTCATAACCCTTGTCATTACTTATTTTCTTGTATTTATCTCCTACTAAACTAAGTTCTGTGAAGACAATGACTGTTTAATACCTTGTCATAGTTCTATTCCCAGAGCATTACAGACTGCATAGACATACTACTTATGGAATGAATAAACAAATGAATTCTGCAAAGGAAGATGACTAACTCGTCTTTTACATTGTCTAGTCCTAGCTGTTGTATTTTGAAATCTGTCTCCAGATGAATCTTCTCATACCCTCTTTGGCTCATGTCAAAAATCTTTTAAAATACTGTTGCCTACCAAAAAATGTACTAACTTCTTAACCTGGCAACAATCTAATTTCCCGACTTTGTTTTCAACCCCGACACCGATTAAAACTTCTTGATCTGTATTCCGTTCTCCTCATTGCCTTAGCCTCTGCTTCAACTCCTACTTTATTTTATGCCACTTCCTCACCCTTACCCTATCCCGCCTAACTAAACCCTATCCCTCCTTAAGGCTTAATTCAAGTCTCAGCTCTTTCTGGAAAGAGGCTACAGAAATCACTTCCTCTTCTGAGTTTCATTAGCCTTCTTTAGCTCACTCATTTGGAGCTTATTACCGCAAAGTAACAGTCGTCTTTCTTGAATATGAATATAAATTTTATCTTCTCAAATTAAGTGTAAGTTAGGTTGCTTGACGGCTGGGCAATATACTTCTTACCTCCCATCACAGTTAATATCATGCTCCACACACAAAAAACACTCCTTGGATCTGTTGCCTGACTGTACATGATGCCAGATTTATTTTTAAAATACGCATATTGTCCAGCAGTGTACTGACCTTGATAGCAGCACAGTCTCTGATATCATA
>NW_006442484.1:33533164-33586189 GCF_000325575.1 Pteropus alecto
ATAACAGTAGACCTTAAAAAACAAAAGAGGCATGAGAATTTAAGACTGATGTATAAATATTTGCAATTTAGATGTAATTTAGGCAGCTTTAATAACTCGAGAGCATTCCTATGCCAAGGAAGGAGAATGTTTTCATCTCTTTTTTATATCAGGAAGCTAAATCAAGAGAGGACTTAGAAAATATAATGCCATCAGTTACCAAACAAAGGCAGCTCCAGTGTCAGAAATGGAGGGATAATGGTGTATTAAGTTCACAGTTGGTGTCACAGAATCAAGAACTTGCAAAAGACTTTTTTTTTCTTTTCTGGCGTGTGTTGCAATGCTAATTATTCGATGAACTATTCTCAGATATGCTCCAATTTGAAAATGAAAGTCAAGGAATTTTACAGTTAGAATACACAATGAATTAATGCAATGGTAACGTGGAGTGTATATTTAATATTTGATAATAATCCACTCTTATAAGTGTTACCTAAAACTTCTCTTTAGGATAATGTAAACATTTTAAATAACGTTTAAGGATTTTTATTTGTTTACCCCCAAACAAATTTTTCCTTCAATAAAAATACTTTCTTTTTTACACAACTCTCATATTTTTAAATAAAAATAAAAGCTTATCATTATTAAAAAAAATACAAAGAAAATGAAAAAATCAGTTGCACCACCCAAAGATGACCACCTATATTTTTATATTTTTGGACTATATACAGAAACTCTACACATGTTTATTTTTTTAATAAAAATGATACTAGTAACTTTTTTCATACTTCATATTTATAAATCTATTTTAATTTCAATAAAGATACATCCATAAAATTAATTTAATAGTTGTATGGTATGTGGATGTTTTATTTAATAATCAACTTACTTGTTATTGAAACAAATACTCTTTCCATATTATTTAACGAGAAAGTTAAACTTACCGGTGTACGATCACTCCACTGCCAGGATCCTTGCAAATCAGGGCTCCTTTTATTCAAACCTATCCACAGCCAACGCTGGTTACTATGTAAAAAGGCAGCATTAAGTAAATTTGAGCACAATAATTGGCAAAAATATTTAGCATTCACAATGTCCGAAATACTTAGGACATGGAAGTTTATTCAGAAGACCTGTCACTAACTGAAAAGCAGTTTCAAGCTATGTAGAAAAGTGTTCTGAAATGAAACCAAACCCTAAATATGGGGTAGCTAACGAAAAGGAGCCATGCTTTATAAAATTAAATTTTAAGTTATTTCCTTCACACGAAAGGCAAAAACTATTCTGCTTTTGACTTAAGAGGGGAAAAAAAGTACATAATTATTCCAAAACTTTTACTGCAGACCTTCAATATTAGACAATGTTTTCAGATACAGTCAAATACGATGATGGCATTTCCTTAAAGCAGTGGTCCCCAACCTTTCTGGCACGAGGGACGGGTGCTCCTATGAAAATCTAATGCCTGAGAACCGAGGTGGAGCTGAGGCAGTGGTGCTAGTGTTGGTGAACGGCTGCAAATACAGATGATGCTTTGCTCACTCGCTTGCTGCTTACCTCCTGCTGTGTACCTGGTTCCTAACAGTCCATGGACTGGTACTGGTTTGCGCCTGGAGGTTGGGAACCCCTGCCTTAAAGTATCTGTCCTTAACGATATTAAATATCTTTTCTTTAAAAGGGAGGACAAACCATTTGGCTAAATTTTTATTAAATTTTAAAAATTATTTAATTCCCACTGCCAGTTAAGTTTAAAATAAACACGTATTTTCTAAATGCCAAACTCTATGGGCTCTACTAGAGCAAAATAATTAAGTGATCACTTAAGTGATTATATTTGACACTCATAGCTATTATACTTTTATGTACATGGCACTGAACTAGGTGCAGTAGTGATCCAGAGAAGCACGAGGCCTAATATCTACCCTCGAATGGCATATAAACTAGTCAAAGAGATAAGCTATATGTGAACAAATATAAGACCATTTTTGAAAGACATCAACTGATATAAAATTTGTATATTTTGGTAGTGCAAAAAATGAAAGGTCGTTGTGGGCTGTAGGAAGTCAGGAAACATTTTGTGAGGTTGGTAGGACAAAAGACAGTCTTCAAAGGATGGTTAATGTTCCTTTCGAGTCATGACATGACTGTTTACCGCTTGCCAGTATTCAGACTGGCTGAGAGGAGAAAGGGTAAGTATTCCAGGGAAGAATACGGAGGCAGGGACATACACTGTAAGTGATCCCTTTCCCACAAAGAAATTCGTGCACTAGCCAGGGGGATATTGCCTATATAAACAGAAGTGATATAACCATAAAAAAATTTTCTCCACCTCTAACCCAACTTGAAAATGTTCTCTAAAATGTACTGTACATTCTAGGCCTTAATAAAAAGACCATTTTCCATGTAATTTTTTGTTTTTTGTAATGCTGGTTTCTTCCTATATAATTTAACCTGATTGCATATAGTATGTGTGATCAGTACATATGAATGTATATTACATATACATAACTATATATGCAAATGTTATATGCATATAAATGTAACATATATTAGACAAGAAGTAGAATCAAAATCTAAAATTAATCCTTATTCTCAAGGTCAGTAGAATATATGGAATATATGGAATGTACAACTACAAGACTACTGGGAAATAACAAGAAGTCTCCATTTAAAAAATTTGCTAGTAAATCAAAGGTTAGAATAAACTTAACTTTAAATTAAATCCTCATTTTTTAGTAAAATAATTGCTTTCCTTTATTGTTTTCCTTTACTCAACATTCCCTCATATTTTAATATCAATAAACACTTTTTTATCTTTTCAACTTCGAGCTTTTCGACTTACTGCAATAACATAAGAGAATTTTCCCCTTTTAGTTTTTATTGTAACATTGTTTTGTTTGACAGAGAAAGATCACCAATTCATAGACTTAAGATAAATTCCCCTGGAGACAATTAAGTCCAGTTCGATATTAGTAGCTATAAGGGGAATCTGCAGTTTGTATCTTCAACTATTCAGAGCTTTCTTATAGGCTTCCAAATTTATCATATTTCCCAATTGTTGTATATCTAAACCACAGTCTAGATAATTGCCATATAGTATAATTAAAGTCAGATGGCTAAAATCAAGAAGAGGTTAAGTTTTAGGGAATTTGTGCAGAATTTTGGGTTCCCCTAAAATAAGCATTAGATATTTTATCTTCTTCACACAATCAACAGTACAACCAGAAGGATGATCAATGATCATTTGTCACATGCATTTATTCTAAAGTCTGTTCCACAGGCAGGCTCTTTACAGATCTATCCTTAACCTAACCACCCAAGTCCTCTCTTAGCTCCACCTTTCCCACTTAGAAACCTCTGATTTCAAGCCCATTTTGGCCTCTGCTGCATCCCAAGAGAATGATTTCCCAAAGAGCCAAGTTGGCCTTATTGTCCAAAATCTCTAATCTTCACTACTTTTTGAGATTAAACTTCATTTCAACCCAGACATTATAGTTTTCAGTTTTCATTTCAAGAGATTCATTAGGGTGTTATAAATATAGAAAATAGTAGCTCTCTGAGTGAGTGTATGTGAGTGTGTGTGTGTGTGTATGTGTGTGTTTTCCTGTGTCGTAAGAGGTGAAAAGTATTTCCTCAATTATAGCCCTTGGTTTGACTTGATTTATCTGTAGGCAGATAAAGAGAAGAAATTGGAAGTCACATTAATCACTGCACACCTCTAATGTGGATTTTAGAAAATTTGAGAAAAAAATTGATCATAACTTGGGAATCGAATCAACTGAAATTTTGTCTTTATAAATTTCTTATACTCCAAGCCCTAAGTATATGGTTTTAAGGCTGTTAGGTTAATAAGGCATTGCATAAAAGGTTAATATGTGTATTTGTGTTAAAATTCCTACTTTTAATCAAATTTCCTGCTGTAACTGGTTTCTAAGAAAAACAGTCATAACCTCCAATAAATACTGTTTGATGAGGGTGCTTAGTCTGCAAAGCCTTAGATTTATATCTAAATCCATTCACGCCTCATCACAGGAGGTAGTGCACACAGCAGCAATAGCATTGCAAACAAGGCTTTCTTCTCTAATCCTATGACTATTTTTATACTACAGTGGCTTTCCCTGGTGGGCTGCCATTAAGAGTTGCAAAGATCTTAGAGCCTTAATGACTTGGTCACCATGAATCCTTTTCATTGAAATACAAATAGAGACGTGGAATAGTAGTTAGTGAGAAATATAGCAGTAATCTGACAACTCCCTGGCATGCAATACATAATTTGGGCAATGGACATCTCACTGAGAAAGGTCAATTCCTGAAATAAAAAGCAAAAGTGTTCAAGGAGTAAGCTTTAGAATCATCTTATAAATAGGTTTGCTTCCTTCCTTCTCTTCAAGCCATGGTCACAATTTTGCTTTTAGAATATGTTGTCTTTCTAAGTATAGCATGGGCAAATGATCTCTTTATTAATGGAGAACATATTAAGCAGACGACATAGTCTGTTTAATATGCCATTGTGTTAACTGCTGGGAAAGAGCTTAATACAATATGGTCCCTATGAGTGAAAGGATTACGGTAATGTTTTTTCTTTGAGCTTTGCTGGTTTTTAAATTCAATATGCATTACTCAGAAAAAAATTAAATATTGTACATGTTGTGTTATACTCAATGTTAACTGTTTATAACTGGGAGCTAGGATTGAGGTGATTTTTATTTTCTTCATTATTTTTTAGATTTTACAAATTTTACATAACGAACTTGTTTTTTGATTGGGAGGAGGAATCTCAGCAAATGTGATCAGAAACTAAGAAACAAATCAATAAAGATTCCTTAATTACCTCAGACTTCAGTTTTCTTTCCTGGTGTAATCTATTTCATATACAGAAGCTTGTCAGGATCATTTATATCATGTATGATGTTCTCTTTTCCATCACTTGATTCCCACAAATATCTACAACCTCACTGCTTAGAACTTATCCATGGCTCCCTATTCTAGTTAAAGTTTCCTAACATTTTGCTTAGAGGTATTCTTCAAAATCCAGTTTGCTTATGTCAGTATTTTACTTAAAAATACTTTAGCTTAGACAGCATGATATTGTGTGTGTTAAGCTTGAAATCTAGGGGCCAGTAAGTCACTGTGCTTGAAATTCTCACTTCAGAGAGAATCAGCAGTATGTAAGAAAGGCCATGTTCCAGAGGCAGCCACCACAGGATGTCTGTTATCCAAAGCCACATCTGAGGCTTTGGTCATTAGCAGAGTGGATGTCAGAAATGGGTTTACATCAGCAAAATTGGAAGATTTTAAAATCTGCTGGATCTTAAAAATGGACTCTCATTGGTGAAATTGAAGTTATTCGCGAAAAGAGGAATGGCTAAAATATTTAGAGACACTCTCACCTCATGAAAGGGTATTAGAATCTGGTGAGGCTGGTTAGAAATGAGGCATTAGAAATCGATCTGGGGCTTGAGCTCCAAATGCTCCCATGTCCTGTCACTGGGTCGGGTGATTGGGACTGCCTGATGCCGACTATAATGGGAACAGAGTCCTGCCTCCGGAACACTGTCACATCGACCTCAAATAAACCTTCTACTCAAGATGGTGGTTGGAACACCTAAAAGGACAGATTGCTGAGATGTTGTCAGGCTTACAAAATAGGTTGTATGAAACATTTTGTGCCTGCCTCAATGAATGTGTGTTTAATAAATATCTGTATGTGGAGAAAGATTTGGTCTGAGTTTTGCATTCATTATAATCTACTCTCAAAGTTGTAGGGAGTAGCCAAGAAACACTCATCTCAAAAACAAAACAAAACAAAACAAAAAACCTAAGAGTATATCCAAATGAGGCTGGGTTAGTCTGCCATGAAATTTTGCACAATAATTTTTAATGCTACAAAATAGTCTAGAATACCTGAAATTCTGTAATGGATAAATAAATAAATATTTATTTATTTATACAAACTATTTTGTAAGCCTGACAACATCTCAGCAATCTATCCTTTTAGGTGTTCCAACCACCATCTGTTTCAATAAATAAATATTTATGGGACACAGGTATTGTATTTTACATCAAGTTCCAAGCACACAATAGTGAAACTTTACTTTTTTAATGAGAAAAATACAATAGTATAATAATGGAAATCTGGGAAAAGTGGAAAATGTTCACACTTTTAAAAAGTCACTCAAAATCTTTATCTCCCAGAGGTAATAATTATCTTTTTTTGATGCATTTTTGCAATCTACTTTTTAATTTAAATAGTACATTTTTCGCTTTTATAATTTGCTTTTCCCACCACTTAATATATTATAAATATTTACATGTTTAACATATTTTTTAAAAATCTTAATGCACAGGGGATAATGCCAAAGATCAACAATATGATGACAATAGGGACCTTTAACTTTTTCTGACTTTCATGAGAATACATTTAATGTTTAATCATTAAGTGTGATATGGCTATTGGTTAAGCTATCCTTCTAATCTTTAATAAGAATTTCTATGCTATAAATATACAATATACTTAACATACAATATACTTAACATATTAAATTAATATAATTAAATTAATATAATTAAATGTAATTAAATATGTTAAGTATATTGTATATTTATATATTAAGCCAGGGATGAATAGTGAATTTTACCAGATGCATTTTCAGCACTTATTAAGATGATCGCATGCTATTTGACTTAATATATAGAGTTCCCAGTACTGACCCAGCCTTGTATTCTTGGAAGAAATCCTACATTGTCAAAGTGTGTAATTCTGAGGCATTATAATGCAGTGGGTTAGGAAAGTGGGTTCTAATAGGTTCAAATATTGGATCCTTTACTGACCAGGTATATAATCCTGGGCAAGTTTTACTTCTCTATGTCTCTGTCTCCTTATTTAGATAAAATGGGCATAATCATAATACTTGCTGCATAGGTCGTTGTAAGGAATAAATGAGCTAATAGAAAGAAAACACTTAGGACATATAAGGCACATAATAAACATTATGTGTTTATTATATCACTATTTACTTTTTCAAGTCTAGTCATGTGGTTGGTTTGTAATTCTTTGTGCTACTGTTGACAGGCTTTGATATCAGAATTAAATTGATTATTGAAAAAACCAGTTGCTTGCATCAGTTTCTATGTAATGGAATGCCAGCTCTTGCTTGTACTAGTGAAACACACGGTAATGATCTCTTTTGTCAAATGTGAAGGAATACACCTTTAAAACCATACAGTTCCCATCTCTTTCTTGGAAGATATTTTTTGTCGATTTGTATAATAATTTATATTTTCCTAGAAATTGTTCATTAATAATTGTATGTGTAATAGCATAGAATTATGCATAATATTCTCACCAATTAAAAAATTTCTCCATGAAATGGGTTTTATAATCCCTTACTCGAGATTCATTTTTTAAGTATCTTTTTTTTTTTAATTTTCATGATTTAATCATCATTAGATTTTTTTTTTTTTTTCCTCCCCCTTTACATTCTGGTCTCAGTACTTTTGCTCATGTTCTGTTTCCCTGGCTCCTTCTCCTATCTTACCTTTCAAAAAGTTACCTTATCTTTCAAGAAATATGCTTCTTCATAACATTTTCTCCAATTATACTTCCCAGAAATGCTTTCTTCCCCTTCTGAATTCCTATGGCCCCGATTAACCTATATACTAGATTTTTCACCATACTTTTCTTATCCCCACTGTTGGACTTTATTATGCTATGCAAATAGTGGGCCTCTGTCTCCCTCATCTTTGAATCCCTCATAGAGTCTTGCACATAAAAATACTTGATGTTCAATGACCGCTAAGCACTGAATGGCCCTTTTAAAAGGATAATAAAACATGTCAATTCTGAATACCTAGAAGACATCCAATTTAGCATAGAAGATATCATTCTAAAAGTATTACCTCAACTGGTCCATTAAAAAGTGAAGAAATGCTTTTATTTCATCCATATGATGGAAGCTAGGAAGGTGTCCTCCAAGTGCTTGGCAGAATCTTTCAGCTTCTTCCCAGTTCCTCTTTCTTACAACTCTTTCTATATGAAATAGCTTAACAAAATATAATGTTAATTTGTTTTCTGGTATAATCATAAAATATTAGTAATTTTAAAGTCAATTATAGTAAAATGTGTGGGCCCCTGAAATAGATTCTTATAGTTGTAGGTAAATGTGCATATGTTGTATCGTGGACAGGTCCTGCTAAAAGTGTCACTAAAAGCCAGCACAGGTGTCTGCTACTGTTGTCAGAGGAATGACCTTCCTCAGTTAGGCTGGCAAACTACTCCAATAAGATACTGTGTTCTCCTGCATTCCTAGGACCTTGAGAGATCAATTGAACCAGCAGATAAAGCATGAAGGATACATATGAATAGTTTAGGAGAGGACTTCTGTAAAGTAATGTAATAACAATATAATTTGGTACGTAATACACTGAGACCTGCACAAGTACAGTATTATTTTCTGATGAAGAAGAATCAAAGGCGCGAGAACACTGACAGGTGGCAAAACAAAACTTGCCACTTCAGATCGTTTCTTTGGTTTGTGATGACTAATTTTATGCCAAAAGAAGCACAGTTATTGCAAAGGAAGAGGAGAAACAGACGAGAAAACTGTAAGCTGAATTATTTTGTCTTGATTCTTCAGTTCCCTGTGATTTAATTATATATTCTTGCCATGGCCCTCGGATGGGTAAAGTATACTTCCTTGTACGTTGACTTAGGACTCTGCCATGTGACTTGCTGTGATCAATGGGATATTAGTGGCGGTAAAGTGAGCAGAGGCCTGAAATGTGCTTATATGGTTGGGCTTGCCTTTCAGGCTCTAGTGATTGACTGTAAGAACAAGCTCCTGACAGCTGCTGCCTGTTCAGCCCAAGACCCAAATTGAAGGGCCACAGACCCCAATTCAGAGCCAGCAGCCCACCATGGGTGACCCAGAGTTGAAAGCAGAGCCAACCACTGAAGCCAAAACTCAATCAACCAAATGTTATGTGACCCAGAGATCTGTGAACATGAAAAATGTTTGTTGTCATAGCCACTGAATTTGGGGTGGTATATAACAATTTCTATGTGGGACAGTTGACTGATATAGACCCTAAAATAATTTTTTTTTACATTTTAAGAAATGATAGAACTCTTCCTTTGATTAACAAGAATTAGAGGGATATGAGAATCATAAGCAAAGTGTCAGCATGGCATGAAGGCTCACCCAACTTCCCAGAACAAGAGAACCCTAGGAAAGACCCAGTTCTAATTCTGGCCCTGCTCTTTTGGACAGGACAAGAGCTTATGTGGGGATGAGCTGCTTGATGTCAGAGATTCAATGATGCCCTCCCCAACAAGGACTCCCCCAAACACTTTGGTAGGTTACATATGTGTCTGGGGAGAAGCGTAATTTGTATAAGGACATGGACTACAATAGTAGATAGGCAACTTTATTGAGGGATTGAATGAGAATGTTACTTTACCTTATAACAAGAAAGACTTGAGGGGAAAGCATGCCAGCCTTCGGGACAGAGGTCTTCAGGCTTGGGAGGTGCTTCTTCAGACTCAGCAGGCCCACTGATTTTCTTGCAAATGGTAAGTGCTCTGAAGTTTTTGCAGTCTTTCACCTCCCACTTCCCAAGAGACTTTCCCGTAGTCATAGCCACACACCCGCCTGGAGAAGCTGGGGTTGAATTGGAAAGTTTAATTAAGAATTACATTTTAAAATTAAACTCCAAACATTTCCAGCGCCCTTACTCTTTATTTGAGCCAAGGTGGGGAGAGAGAATAGGAAAGAAATGTGTTATTCATAATAATAATGATGACGTGATGACAAGGATGGTAATACAGAGAAATGTGTTCGCTACTTGCCATGTACTATTCTAAGAGGACTAAATGAACTGAATCCTCACCAAAAACAAACAAACAAACAAAACAAAAACAAAAACAAAAAAATTCTAGAGTGGATTCTATTGTCATACTGAGGTACAGTGAGGATTAGTGACTTGTCTAAGGTAATATGTTAGCAAGTGGTTGATCCAGGACTAGAATCCAAGCGGTCTCTGGGCAGAGCTGTACCCTAAACCACTATGCTTCTTGGGGTAGCAGAAGTGGTTCATTTAAGCTTTAAGCCACTTTAAGGTTTTTAAGCAACTTAATAAATTTCAAAACAATACTCTTTAAGATTCAGATCCAAAGGAAGGACTGGTTCAACAAAGGTAGAAGGAGGTATATATTTGTTTACCATTTATTTCACATAAGCCAAAATTTTATTTATTTGCAAAAACATTAAAAGATAGTATTGTCAGATGCATTTTCCAGATAAGAATAAGTGACTTGCCCACATCATAGTTATTGAGTAATGGAGTCAAGATTCAAACCCAGATGGCAAAGTGCCATGCTCCCTTCTCTATCACACCACACTGCCTGAAGTGGGCAGAAGACAATAGCATACTCTGGAGGTAATGAGAACAACTTCTGTTCTACCAAACAGAGAAGCTATATGGTCTCATGTCTCATACTTATTCATGGACATAATGAAGAACAAGAAACTGGGAAAAATAATCTGTGTTAACTTAGAGGAGTGTGTTATAGCTTGGTCTATAATGGCTTGCCCATTATAGACCAAGCTGGCTGAAGCTGGGAGTAATAATGGTAAAAAGAGCTTAATGTCAGTCTTTCTGGCTACAGGACTGAGAGAACAGACATTGCAGCTACTTCCTGAGCACCTCTCCAACCACCAAGGCTTATCCATGAAGTATGTGACTCTAAAAATGACTCTAAGACATTGACTCTAAGATGTTGTCTATAAGAGAAATCACATGTAATTTACATGACAGAATATTTTAATTCAAGATGAGATTTGATCAGGATTAACATCTATATCCATATTCTACAAGTAAAAAGATGACTTTGTTATTGATACCACTCACATTTATGATGATGATCATGTGTTACAAATTCTGTGGATATTCTCTATTTCAAATATTATGTTTAGTTATACACTCACGTTTTAATTTCTGTGCTATGAAAACTGGTCTTCATAATCACATTGTACAAGCAAAAGAAAATATAAGTAATATAAAAGGAGAAAAGTTGAATCCTTTATAACTGCTATCTTCTACAAAGCCAAAATCCCATAAAAAGCATTAGATTAGAAATCAAGAGATCTGGATTTTAGCAATTCAATAACCGTGTAACTTTTGTCAAGTTAATCATCTTTCTAAGCCTCTGTTTTCTCAATTCTAAAAACAGAGGGACTTCTGAGGTCCTTTCCAGCTCTAATGTTAAGATTCCATGGCTAATTGACCTCAATACTTTAGGCTGGCCTAAGGAGGATGAACTAACTTTCAGAATAAGTAATATCTACGATATATTGCTTGCTTAATTCTCGCCTATTGTAAATAATAGAAATTAATACATTCGATCTGTGAGAAAGAAGTTAAGAAGCAGAAAGATGAAAAAATAAAGTGTTTCACAGTAAAGTTTCTAGATTCTGCTTGAGACTTACGTGGAAAAAAAAAAAAACTCATGCTAAGGGTTCTAGCTCTATGCCATTAAATGGTAGTTTCTGAGAACTGAGTTTTCCAGCTTTTATTGGGTTATTCACAAGGATTTAAAAAGGAAGATGTAGTCACTGCTTCTATTTATGATCTCACAGACAGACTCTAGTCTTGGAGATCATAATTTCCCTCACATTTCAAAGGTAAGTGAAGAACATATTTGGGAGGATGCTGTTATTTCACAAGTCACTGTATTCCATCACTTTAAAGGCTAACACACTCACCTGGCTCAAGAAAATTCCAGTTGGAAAAGGTTACAGAATGTTTTACTCCACCATCACTTGTCCAACTATACTCTCCGCGTGAATCTGCATCTCTCAGGCCAGTCCAGAAGTATTTTCCTGGAGATTTAGTATACTTTTTAATCATATCATTCAGGTATTCTTGTTCAAATCTACAAAACAGGAGTCAAATTTGTAGGTGTTTTCACAATGACTGAATTACTATATAAATTGAAGATGCACCTTTTTCTTAAGAAGAACATTAGCAAAGGAACCCAGAATCAAAAGTTCGTTAGTATATGTTTACTGATGGGCACACCTGCTCATTATAGTCAGATTGCAGTTGGTTCCGAAAGGGACCTCATCCTTGTAAATCTTGTAACAGGTTTCTCCATGTCTCTTCCATCCCTAAATCAGAGGAGAAATATCGTCAAACTGTCTTCTAGACTCGATGATGCTCCCTCTAACAAGCAGGGTTCTGCTACATTGCTAACATCTCACAACTTACGGAAGTTAAGGACAAGGCCAGTGAATGCATACACGTAATGAGGGTATGATACAATTTCATAGATAACCTCCACAAGACTGAGCTTGTGTCAGACAGAAGGTGTGTCTTTAGGTCTGTTTACTCCTAGTGACTTGCTCATCATAAGAGTATAATTTTGCTGGTTGAATTACTTTTGAACAGGACTAATATAAGAGAGGGAAGTAAATACAGCATCATTGAGGATAGTAATTACGTACATTGTTATAGAAATTCATGAATAGGTGACTCTTTTTCCTATAACACTTTTTTGTTCTGTAAGAACGTCAATATACTATGATTCACTGTACTCACTGCTCTAATGTAAATGAACTGAAGCTAGTAATTCTTGTTTCCCAAGTCTGAATTGTTTAAGTCTCAACTCCCATCCCTAATCAAGAAGGTGTAATACGCTTAGGAAATTTTATGCAGAGCTTTTACATACCTCATCTGGAGGACACATCTTATCAGATCTTGTATCATTTATGTTTTCTCCCTTTTTCTTACAAACATATTTAAGTTTCTCTTCACATGATTGGACTTTCCACTGACCTAGCTTTTAAAAAACAAAAAGAAAAATTTCCCACAAGACGTTATTTGCCATATGTTTAGAATTGAACCCTAACTTATTTTAAGTCAAGATAGTTTCTTCTCACAAAACTATGAAGCGGGAAGACAGGAAGGAGGAAGAGGAGAAGGCAGAAAGGGAGAATGAATATAAATGAATGATGAAATCTGAGAACATACTCCTAGAAAATGCTACCCCACAGACCTGCATAATTTCAGGATCACCTCAAGGTCACAGTAGGGATGAATTTCATGAAGAACTCAGCCCACAAACAGTTGCCAGTGTTCTAGTCTTCTTCCATATGACATGGCCAAAGATGGTCCACAGGTTAAAAACTCTGGGGCATGTCACTACCCTGTCTCAGTTTCCTCATATGTAAAATGATGATTAGAATAGCCATTCTCCAAGAATTCTACAATCAAAAGATTTTTCCAATTCTACTTCAAGCTTAGACTTCAAAGTTCTCTCTTTCAAATTTATTAAACATTTATTTTGCTTAATTAACTAAGTAATTCTCTTTCTTCAAATTAAATTTTAATAAGTCAATTGTGATAAGGTTTTTGAGAACTGAATTTTCCAGTTGGACACTGGAATGCTATCTAGGTATGCTATCAGTTCAGTCTTGCCTATGGGAAGTCATTTCTTTCTACCTTTGACACTCTTCTAAAGACATCTTAGATATCCTTTTAAATAAGCTGTTCAAGATACAGCTTATTTTAGACTCAACTAAAGCATGTTCAATAAATGTTTAAGCATTCTACAAGAGTAAGATGTTCAATGACTAAACTTAGACAATTTTTTAATAAAAATATATATTTTTTACTTCTCAAAGTAGGAATAACATAAAACTTCATCTGAACATGAATTCAGAAGATGGGATTTTTCAGATGGCTACATGTTAAATATCGCACTGGTGGTCCTGAGATAAAGCAGCTTATTAGAACAAATCCGGCACAAGAATCGGTGTTCTAAAGGGATTCTCTTGATGTTTCAGACCAGAGCAGCTGCTCTCAGACAGGAAGTGGATTGCTTACTTAGTCATTGTTTTATTTACCTTTTCTCAGTGGCTACCAGAAAGATCATCTACAGGGCTCTTACCTTTTATTTTCTTTTACAGCTAAAACACAATTATCCCAACCAAAGTAATCTTAATATTACTATCGGGTATAATAGTAAGAATATAAATAAACCACACAGGAAGTTTCCTACCTTTCCTAAATAAGAAACACAGTTGGGGGTCTTATGGTAGGGAACATTTGGCTCATTCTCATCCCAGTATGTTAGAGTAACTTCAGTACCATCTGACCATTGAAATAAAGCTGGTGTATTTATGTTCTTAAGACCTGTCCATGTTTCTTCAGCATCTAAAAGAAAAATGTTTCAGTTGTTTGCAGTTTACTCAGCTACATACTTCAATATGTACACTGTTACTGATGTTTACATTCTGATATGGGATTTTAAGAGACTCGATGGTATTATTCTTTTTTCTTTTACTTTTAATTCAGAAGATGGTTTCTTAACCTGTTAAAATGTTGATAAGTTAGGCAGGCTGAGTGATGAGGGCTTTTCAGGTCACTCATGTGGGTAGAGCACACAGATGGAACAGCTGTACTATGGCCTTTAAGGCTGGGTGTTCCCGATACTTGACTTAGATAAATCTTGCTTTATAGAGCATAGTAAAATTATATAAATGAAATCATAGATATCCTAATTAGAATAAGAATATTGTCCATCACTGCCCTGGAATGAATATACTGCCTTTCCAGGTAAAACAATTGGCACCACGCTGACACAGAATAGGTATCTACCATTCACTATTATTAGTAGAAAATCCTAGGAGAAGATTATAATATTAGCAGTGTATTTTTGTTCTTCAGTCGTTAGCTTTCAAATAATTACAAAAGTGAAATAATCATCAGTTAAGTGTTTGGAGAACTTAAACAGCATTTAGCTTATGAGAAAAGGGAAATTAGTCAATCAATGGTTGTTCTGTCAAATTGGAAGCCACTAGCTACCAATGTGATTATTTAAATTTGTAAATTAATTAGACTTAAATAAAAGTAAAAATTCAGTTCCTCAGTTTCCCTAGCTACATTTCAAGTGCTCAAAATCTACAAGTGCCTGGTGGCTATTCTATTGGACAGTACAGATTACAGAACAGTTCCATCATGGCAGAAAATTCTGTTGGACTGTGCTGATCTATAAGGATCAAATTGTAAGCTTTTCATTCCCTCTAAGTGTCTGAAAATAGGGATACTTTAAAATGTTTTAAACCTCTCAAATAGGATATTTTAAAAACTTACCCCCATTATGGAGTTTTGTCACAACCACTTCCACATCTGCTAAAGAATGAATGCTGATGAGGTCACTGCTGAAGGCCTTGCATTTTACATGTGCCTCATCCCAGGAATCACTTTCATTTACCAGCAGATAGCAAAACCCATTATTTGGCAGCCAGCCTGCATCACAGCGGGTATCTGAATATGTCCAAACATCTGGGGGAAAAGCAGCTATTTATATTCCAGTAAAGTTACAACTATTTTGAATCAATAATATTACAAATTCTTTTTTCTTGAATCCTAAGGCTTCTGGAAAACTAAGGAATGTGATGTCATGAATTTATGAGGTGCTTAATGTCTACAAAGCATCGTAAGAGTGACTACAGGGGTTCAGATAATATGACTTTAAGGTGATACAAACAGGCTACATGGCTGGGCTCAGATTATTTAAGGAGGGACTGCTCTTAGTTCTAGTAGACAGAAGAAAGGTGTGGGGTAAGCCAGTTGCTGACAAATCTCTTCCTTGGTACAGGATTGGTTAGGTTCCCCTCCAGTCTCTGCCTCTGAGGAATTATGAGGTTGAGCTTCCTTTTCGTGTATAGTCAACTTAGCAGGGGATGTGCATTAATGTTCACTGTTGAACAAAGGATGGACAGAGACTTAAGGAACAAAATAAGACATTTATACACTCTACACCAAGAGGGGGCAGCAGTGGAGGGTAAGGGTAGAGGGCATCTCTTCTTTCTTCCCCTCTCCTAGACCTCTAGCCCTCATGAAATTAGTGGTTCTTTGTTTTGACCATGATAAAGTTCATCTAAATGATGGTAAAGAAAGATTAAGGAGTGAGGTATAACCCATACAAAATATATCTACCCCACTTAATAGATCTTGAAAGTAGTTCAGTTACTCGGATTTCATTGATTCAGAACTATTTGTAATGTTTGTTTTATGAAAACGCAGCATCTTAAAAATGTGGACGGTTTGTTTTTTACTAAAGGATAAAATTCAGGTTCATCTAGCTTCTCACACTTGCGAGATAACTCAATTAACTTTAAGGTTCTGAAACACTACTTATTATTATTATACTTTACAATTGTGATAAAGCAACAGAGGGAAAAAACATCACCCATAACTGAATTTAAAACAATTATTTTCCTATTCTAGCCTTTGTCCCTATGAATTCATATTCTTACAAGATTAAAATGATAAGTAGGCACATCATTTTGTTCTGCTCTTTGTATTTTCCTGCTGGCACAGTTATTATAATAAATGCATATTATTCAATCATGTGGAAACATCATGATTTACTTAATAATTGCTACTATGAGATATTTATTTGACCTATCATCAGCCACCCTGGTTTATTTTCATTTGTGCTCTTTTTTCTATTATGCCTTTTGTTACATGGACTAAATTTGGTGTGAATCAACTTGGAAGATAAATGTTCATTTTCCCCTATTATTTTAAAACATCCCTTACATTCTTTATTCCATATACTTATTATTTAATCTTAAAACGGTAGCTTTATGCTCCTACACGGCTAAGAAAATTTATGCTTTACTCCTCCTGCCCTGACATCTCTTAATGAAAGACATTTTCAAACCTTCTTTTTTCCTCCCAATTTTGAGTATTAGTCTTTCTTATTCAGTGAGAATTTAATCAAATGCCAAGGATTCTGTGGGCACCATGAATGATGGTAAGGGCATTTCTCTTCTCCGTTCTTTCAAAGACTCCTCAAACTTCTCTGCTTCTCAAGAAATTCAGTTGTTCTGTCTCTCTTACCTTCAAACTCCCTGGAGAAAAAAAATCCCTCTACACATTTTGTCTTTCTGCGTCTCTACCTGATTTATCAAAGAAAAGACCTAAAGAACCAGCCTGGCAAAGAAGGACCGAGGAGGGTTGGGCATTGTGGGGGAGGAGGTGGGAAAGCCTGGGAGTGTTCCCATGTCCATCATTTTTGACTTGTCACAGAGGCAAGTAACGGTACATAAGACCTGAGTGTGCATCAGCATCACCAGGAAGCTTTTTAAACACCAGACAGCTGGGTCCCACCCTGAGAGTTTCTGATTCAGTAAATCTGGGGTAGGTCCTGAGAAACTGGATTTAAACAGGTACAGGCAATGCTGATGCTCTTGGTCTGGGGACTACACTTTGAGAATCATTGCTCTAGGAAAAAAACAGCCACTTGTGAACGGCAATCTATTTCCCATCTAGACTATCTCCGCCTGCTTATGGGCATAGACCAAACCGAAGTTTTATTCATGTATAGTTGATAATATCTAACCACTGGTTCAAAGTCAATACTTTTCAGCATTGGCAGTATCAGGTGAAAGAAAGGTAGGAATAGATATCTGAAAAGGATTGACTGGACTTCACAAAACTGTAATTTTAAGACCCATTTGTACAAGGAAGTGAGAGAGATACCTGTTAACTCCACTGTATTATTTAATGCTTTCTTGCAGATGTAGGGCAGTTGAGCTTCACAGGTAAAACCCTGCCATAGACCAGATGTGGCATTCATGCGAGCACAGCTTGACCCACCTATGGTAGGTGCACTGGGCACATCTTAAATGATAAAATTTTCAAACAGTTAAAAGGAGAAGGTTAGGATCAGAGTGATAGTTAGAAAAAATAATTGGCATTCCTAGTTTCCTACTTTTATGGGAACCCACAAAACAGTTAAAAACTTAAAGTAAATTGAAATGTGTAAGCCTCAATGGACAATCATGTGCTTAAATATGTCTTTCTTCTAAAATATAAAATACAGGGAGAAAACACTCTGATATACCGTAGTTAATTTTAAAAACAAAACCAAAATCCAAACCTTTTTCCCCAATCAACTTCCATGTCACATCTTGTGGTTAGTAGCTGTTAGGTTGCTACTCTATTCAATAAATACACTAATTTTTGTGTATGTAATGCCTTTTAGGCCTTGAATTAAATATAAGTTATCTTTAAAGAGTCTACTTATTTAGAGAATAGAGAATTTATTTACTAATAATGAAATTTCATTAAAGTAAAATGGTCTATTGGCATTTTATTGTACTTAACTTGTTTTTCTTATATGTATGCAGAATACTTTTGTATTGAAGTTGATGTTAAATTTTAGGTTCTACATTTGACAGAAGCCTAAGATTTTATTTTTTAAAAGTGTATCTAAAACTTCCTTTTTGGGGAAAAAATCTTTTGGCAAACTAGGGGTTTTTTTTCACTACAAATTTTTCTTTAAAGTATTTATTTAAGTAATGAAATATAACCATTATGTTCTCGGTAATTGGGTGCTACAGTGGGAAACCCCCAAGAGTTTTAAAATGAAGGAATATTTCCATATTAGAGTTAAGCTGCAGATGAAACACGACATAGGTCAGTCATAGACATGCCCAGTCCTCTAAGGGACACGGAATGGCTCCTGGGCCATGAGATGAGACTCATTCTGCTCTTACCTAAAAATGTAGCATTGCTCTAAAGGTTAGAGAGAAATATTCAGTTGCTCATGGTGTGGTTCAACTTGACTGTACTGGTATCAACCTGGCTATAATGGCATTTGGCTATAATGGTTAAGCCTTAGAAGGGCTTAGGAAAAAAAATAATTCTGAGAGGTAACCATAATAAAAGTTGTCAAGATTTAAAATTTTTATGTGCTCTCAGTGAGTAAGAAACTCTTTTTTATTTTTTTTGAAGCTTTTACTTTGTGCATAGTAGGTGGAAAAGGAGCAGTTACCTGGGTCCCAGTTGAGAAAGTTTAATGGCTTTTGATCAGACCATTCCCAGCCTCTAGAAGAGTACAGCTGATTTAAGCCAATCCAGAAGATTCTTGCAATGCCTTCTTTTTCTATAAGAATTACATAATTTTAACAAGTGACAAAATTACCTAGGTTATTTTCTAAGTCAGATTTAAGTTTCTACTAAAAGCAAAAATATCTGAAGGACTTGATGCAAGGCAGAAATCCCTGTAGGAGGCTGTTTGTCCAACAAAGGCAAGCAATGCTGATACACAAAAAAACTTCAGACTACTGAGAAACCCAAGGGTGATGAGCTGATTCAATTCAGCTTTCTCGTTAGCTTGTGCAATTTTCTTTCTTCTAAGGTAAAAACAGAATTTTTCAGAATAACTGTTTCACTACTTGTCAGAAAGCAGTTATATAGTCAGAGAGATGTAAAGTACAGCATAGGGAATATAGTTATAATATTCTAATAACTATGTATGGAATTGGATGGGTACTAGATTTATTGAGGTGATTACTTCATAAGGTATATAAATGTCTAGTCACTATGTTATACACCTGAAACTAATATAATATTGTATATCAACTATAATTGAAAAATAAATTTTTAAAAAGCAGTTATATAAGAAATAGCAGTTTCTGTTGCATATCTAGATCTTAAAAATCTGATTGTATTCCAGTCTAGCAGTTTAAATTCATTAAGCACGTATTATTTGCCAGGTACTAAAGATACAAAAACCAAAATGACAGTACCTGCCTTCATGAGGATTTTAATCTATTGGACAGATTTTGTGGACTTCTAAAATGGTAAAGTGTTATCAGTACTGTTTCAGAAATATGTCCAAGAGTTGTTTGGTAGACAATGGTATATACAGCTCTAGAGTCCAAAGGAGACATTTAGATTGGAAATAAAGAATGCGACACACACATACACACACGCAAGTGCCTGTGCGCAATACCGTAGAGATGTATCATTCCAATTTATCATTTGAAAATAAGATGCCATCGGCAAAAAAGAAGAAAGATAAAGAAGCAGAAATAATTTAAATAGCAGGGCTAATTGCAGATATGCAGGACAACATGCATATTCCCACAGGCAATGGATGAGATTGTGCTTGTATGGGTCCATGTGTATTAGAAAAAGAATGTAAAGAATGTGTGAATTATCGAAAGGATTTTCACACCACTGCAAGAAAGTCAACAGAATTATTCAAGAACCTGCTAAGACTTCATCAATATCACGAAGGAATACTTTGAATAATCCTATCACTCCCTTTGAATAATCCTACTGTTTACCTGCACATAGCAAGGACATATTTATGATGGAATAAAAGGATCTTTGGATGCTGTCAGGCTCTTAATTTGCTTCATTACGCTGTCCTATTTGTGATCTGTATTGGTAACTTATTCTTCATTAGAATCAGAGAATTTTAAAATTGTGACTGCATTGACAAACAGTAATGCTCTTTATGTGTCTTATCCTGAGTGGATGTGAATGAGAAATGGATAAATTCTAAAAGTTCTGGCTGGCCAAATACAAAGGGCAGGGATTTCTTATATGGCCCGGACAATCTGGAGCTGTACTTTTTTTCTACATACAGTCCAAGCAAGAAGTTGACCAATATGAGACTCTGCTTACCCTCATCTTTGCCATGAAGAAACAGATGATTGCTAGCATAAATCCCCATAACTAATCAAATAGGCAAGTTTACTAAGGCAGATATTTCTTGATTGTTCTCAAGACCCTTGTTCAGATCTGACTCTATATTTCTATTCCTCTCCCTACAGTGAGAGACGACAGAGCCTGATAAAGGTCATGTACCTGGGATGAACCAGATGAGAGCCTCTTCTAATGCATCAGAGAGGCCGTAGTCAGCAGGGACCCCGATCTAGCCTTGGGGCACCTGTCAAGGTGGCTCAGAGTGAATAGCCCCTCAACGTGGAGGCAGATTAGGAAGAATGAAAATGTGCTGCTCCTGCTCTGAAAACTATAGGGCCCTCTCTTGTAGCTCTGGGGTGAATCTGTGGTTAGAAGTTCCCTGGGAAGGCCAGAGTCATGGGAAACCTGCCTCCCAAACAAAATCCAGTGAGTATAAGGAAGCCAAGTCCCCCACCTAGGCCTCTGGATGAGTAAAACAAAATCAAACCTAATTAGGTACAAGGCAAGCAGAAAGGAAAAAGATAGCTTTTTCAGACTGCATGAGACTTAGCTTCACAGGGGCTGTTTCTGCTTTTTTTTCTGGCAGCAGATTCCCTGGTCCCACCCAACGATTAGCTACCAAACCAGAGACTGTCTGGGAATAACATTCGCCATTATGTTCTGTATATGTACAACTCTATTTCCTCAACTAGATCAAACATTTTGATCACAAAATCTGTCTGACTCACTTTTGTTGGCCTCACTGCTCTTAGCCCAACGTTTATATGTGGTAGTTTTCAGTAAAGGGAAACCTAATAGAAACTTCAAGAAATTTTCAATATTTGGATACTTTGAGTTTCAGTTGTTAAAGTACAGCTTTCTTGGGCCTTGGGAAAGGCCCACTGATATGCCTAAACAGCATTCACAGTGAAAGAGGAACTTGAAACGTTAAAAGGGGATGTATCGCTAAAATTACTGATATACATAAAATGTAGAGTGTCTGGCCAAGGGTAGGAGACAACTGGGTCTTTTAACATAGTGTCTTACTTTCAATGGATGCATAAAGCAATTCTGAAACGTTCATTCTTCCAAGTGCATCGTTAGATTGATAGTCATACTTTGACACTTTTCCCCTTCATTATAGTCATCACTTTCCAAAAATGCTAATATTCCAGGAGACTTAAATTTATTGCACTTTCCACCTATCCAGTCTTCCACTTAGGTAGGCCTCAAATCTATAGGGTTTATGACAAATGTATTATATCTAGTTAAGTTGAGTTTAATATTTCTTTATTAGCCTGTAAATAAAAAAAGCATCTTCTACATAAAAAAAAAATTACAATATTTTTTGTAAAATTTCAGTGAGGTCTGGAATAGAATTTCATTGCTAAACACTAGCCCATTAGGCTTAATAGATTTTCATTCTAGAAGTCTGATTATTTAAGTATCGAACAACACGAGAAAAAGTAAAAAGTATAAGAAAAGAGATCTGCATAAGACTTTAACCAAAAAGCATTACAAATGACTAGAAGGCTTTTAATAGGGAGAAGAAATAAATAAAGATATGTAAGAGGAATAAGTAGTACAGTAAAAAGTAGGGGCTCTGGAGTTATATGTGTTGATATTCAAATCCCATTTCTTATACTCATTTGGCTGTGTGTTGTTTGTTATATTCTTTCTAAGCATCAATTTCCTTATCTGTAGGTGGGGATAAAAATACTGTCTATGGGGTTGTAATGATATTTATTTATCTGGAAGTATTAGGGCTTTGCTCATAGTGAGCATTTATCAAATATTTATGATTATCAAAAAATACTGTGACAGAATTTATTTGAATTAGTCAATAGGTATTTAATACATAAAAATAATGCTTAAAGTTTTGTGCAAAAGGAAGACCCATCTCTGTCTGCAAAGAACTTAATAATTTTATAAAAGCTGAATGCAGGTACATTTCTGATATAGCTAATTTTCAAGTCGAATTGATTGTGTTCAAATTTTAACTCTGCTAATTACTCATGGGTGACCTTGAACAAGTTACACGTCCTCTGTGAGCCTTAGATTCTGTCACCTGCAAAACGAGCATAACAACAATAACGCCTACCTCATATGGGATTAAATAAGATAATGTATAAAAAGCATTTAGTAGAATATCATCATGATCATCATCATCATCATCATCACCATCATCATCATCATATATTATGATTTTTCATTTATTGAAGAAATCATCAGGGACTCAGTAATTTGCGTTTCTTGATTTTTAAAAATAATATAAAAACTTCATAAACTTCCTGGTAAAAGATGGGCAACACTTATAGAATTTTACTGAGTACATAAAAGAAGCTTTCAATAAGTAGAAAGGCATACTATTTTCATGGATGAGAAGACTTAATGTAGTGACTGCAATGCCTCCCTAATTAATTTATAATTCGATGTAATTCTAAAGTTCCAATAGGGTTTTTATTGCGATTAATAGGTGGTCCTTAAATTCATGTGAAAGAATAAATGGTCAAAAAAAATAGGCAAGGTGATTCAAGAAAAAAAATGAATAAAGGAGAATTTGCTCATTCAAAAACCAAGATTTGCTATGTGAGACTGAACTAAGTAAAACAATTTGGAATAGACAGAGATAAATGAACCAAAGGAATAGATGGAAAGCCTAGAAACAACCCACATATAATAAGAGGGTTTATATTTATTAGAGATGGCATAATAAATCAGAGGAGGAAATGTGAAATAGTGCTTGATAAACTGACTATCCAATTGTGTAAAGATAAATTAGATTCCCACCTCTACAAATTATATTCCAAAGGATTAAAGATGTAACTATGAAAAGCAAAATTATAAACTCTTAGAAGAAAACATGAGAGGATATCTTTATCACTTTAGGGCCAAGAAAGAACTTGCCAAATAATATAAATAAGCACAGAACATTTTTAAAATTTGATGTTTGACCAAATTAAAATTAATGTATTTTTTATGATAACAGGCAACAAAAATAAAGTGAAAAGACCAAAGAGTAGGAAAAGATATTTGTAATCCTACAACAAAAGATTAGTATCCAGAATATATAAAGAACTGTAACAAATCAATAAGAAAAAGGCAACCGATTCAACAGAAAATAGGCAAAGGATATGAACTGGCAAATCACAAAGAAAAAATGAATGCCTAATAAACATAGGATGCAAAACCACATTAATTGTCAAGAAAACGTAAGTCAAAATAAAATATGATTTCACATTAACCATATTGGCCAATTAATAAGTCTGTGTTAGTGGAAGTGTGTTTACTACAATCGCTTTGGAAAGCAATTTGGGATTTTTGATTAGGGGTGAAGAGGAGTGCACCCCATGACTCGGCTATTCCTTCTCTAGAGAAACTCTCAAAATGTCTGCCCGATGAGGCCCATACAAGGATGTTCCTTGCAGAGGTAATAGTTTGTAATAGCAAAAGCTGAAAACAACCTGTTTCTCAATAAGGCAATAGATAGACTGTGGTTTATTCATTATAAAATGTAATACCGTACAGCAGCAGTTGACATGGAGAAACATATATGGGTAAATAAGATAGTATTTGTATCATTTTCAAACATAGACCAATAGTATAATGGAAATATATATAGGATTTATACATATATATGATGTAAGAGCACTCAAGGGATGATTATTTTGAGAAGTGGGCATGGGGTTTGAACCCTGTTAATATTTTATTCTTTGAAGGGAGGGAAGCAAGGAAGGAGAGAAGGGTACAGGAGGAGAAAGAAAGGGATTCAATCCATGTAAAGCAGTATGATAAAATGTTCATGTAAATTTAGCTGGGGTGGCGGCTACACAAGTCTCTATTACGTTATTTTCTATTCTTGTCTATATGATTTATGTCTTCATAATTAAAAAATTGAAAATTGTCAGCACCACTCCAAAGCAAAACAAAATCCTACCCACTCCATGTGTCCATGTCATTAAATCCACTTTAAGATTTCCTAAAACACTCCCTGCCCCGTGGACGGCACTCGTTTACTTAAACATGAGACTTTACTAAGGCCATCTAACATGACTCAGCCATCTTTACCTTCTTCGAGTCCCCCGCTTTTCAATGTTCAAAGAGTTTAATGTTCATCTTTTTTTTTCAAATCCTTTTAATTAAGCTTAGAGTAGCAGTTTAATCGTGCTACCTCACTCTATTTTCCAAATATTAACTTTTCAGTTTCCATCATGAGATGTATTTTGAATGGAAGGATTACATTCAATACTTTTTTGCTCTTGGGCTTCAGTGTTGAAGTTTAATCCCAAGAGAAGATAGAAAAATATATACACAAAACAACATATTTGGATATGAAAATAGAGGTAGACAGCATCTTTATAATTCCAGAAATTAGCTCTACCATATGCAAGTTAAACTTACTTGTAAGATAAGTTAATTCAGCAGCACTATTGATGCTCAGTAAATCGGCTCCTTGATTCTGACATGAAACATAAGCTTCTTTCCAAGAAAGAGCTGCCTGAGTATTAAATTGGTAGCAACTTCCAATCTGCTCATTCTGTTCCCAATTATCTTCACAGCCATTTTCTGTTGATAAAAAGATATGAGTGATCATAAAGTAAGTGCGTAATGTTTTCTATTACTTAGAATGCTTACAAATACTGCAATTCAATTTGCTTACTCTTAGGATATGCTAAGCTTATTGCTTGATTAGATCACATTTTGATTCTTTGGTTACACAAAGAATTTGAAGTCGTAGGACACCAAATGACTCAGGCTGGTTCAAGCTTCCACTCTCTTATCTTCCCCTCTCCCTTTATCCCATATCAATTAGCCCATGCTTACCCTCTGCCTAAAGGTGGGAGTCTTCAACTGTGCTCATGTTGTTAAACCTGAGTTAATGGAAAACAAGCTCATGTGAAGATGGTGCCAGACTGTAGAGGGGTTGGCACACAGCCTGCAAGTGTAACCACTGCATGTATATGTGTGTGTGCAGGCATGCTGCTTAAATGCCCAAGATTTAGAGCCCAAGTGACTGTTATTGGGAAACCCAGTCCAAGTGTCTCCTTAATATTTTAATAGATGGTTTAATATATGGTATATACTTAATATTATATAATTATCATTCTATATGTATATGTACATATGCGTGCATATGTATACAAACATATACATTCATTGTATAATGTACATATTCTTTTCTTTAATAAATATTTAAAACATTTTAATCATGTATCATTTGAGACAAAAAACCTTCCAGCTGTTTCCTGAACAAAATGTATAGATTTTGATACAAAAATATACTCAAAGACTCCATTGTGCTCTCTACAAGAAGGAAAACCCAATGTAGGTCACATCAAATGTGTCCCAGGCTTCACATTGGGGGTTTCCAAAGGGCATTTCATAACCAGTCACATATTACAAGGGCTTTCAAGCTGGAAGGGCCCTTACATCTAACCTTGGCTAGCATCCTCATTTCACAGATGGGAACAAAGATTTAGAAGTATTTGTGGCAGAGATATAATCAGACCACTGGTCTCTGAATCTGGTCTTACCGACCTTCTGAATGGCTAACACTGCTCTTTCAGCCACTTCTGAATGGCCTAAATAGTAACAAAGGTTGCTGTGACATTTGGTGAAAACCAAATAGGTAGATTTATAAGTATATTACCTAAAGGTTCCTTATTACCACTGAGGGTCTATGCTTATAAATCTAGAAGCTTCCAGGAGAATAGTCATGTGTTTGCTATAAAATTAAAGCTCCATGGTTTAGCAAGTCCTTGGGTTTGAAAAACTCACAGGCTTACTTCTTCCAGAAAAATAACTCTGGGAGGCATATGAATGCATTAATAACACCCTCCCCTCCGCTCCCATCCCAAAGAAGCTAAGGGCATTGAGACACATGGCAATTGAGGCAGCAAGGCACAGTGGGATACATACATTGAGAAAGGAGGGTGAGAATCGTGGGATCTCTACCAGGCTCCACATGGATGGGGTCTGACCCTGGCATATCATTTTATCAGTCTGGATCTGCCGCCTCTCACCTAAGAAGTGAGGGTTTGCACTGGATAACTCCTAAGCTCCCTTGCATATCTAAAATTTCGATCCAGATTATAGTGACATTTAAATAAAACTGTTGTCTGGTTGACCAAACTCTGTTTGTTATTAATATTGGCTTTTTATTTTTTAGTAAGTTCTAGGTGTTGAAAAGCCTGTGCCTCTACCTAAAAAAGTAATTATCAAAGTGTGGTCCCCAGACCAGCATCATCAGAATGATCTGAGAACTCATTAAACTGCAAATTCTTGGGTCCTACTCTAAATCTCCTGAATTACAATTTCTGGAGGTAGGCCCCAGAAATCTATGTTCTGACAAACTCTCCAGTGACTCTGTTGCATCCTGAAATTTGAGAATCATTGGCTCAGTATAACCTCTTCATGTTGTTTGGAACCACATTTTAAATCTCAGGTTCCCTCAAGGAGGGATCAGCATTACTAGATCACCAGGTTGGATGCTGAATGGGGCAGGATAATACAGTTGTTTGGGACAAGGACTTCGGGATTGGATTTCCTGGCTTTAAATCCTAGCTCTAAAATTTATTAGCTGTGTGGCCTTATAGGCAAATGATTTATCTCCCCTGTACTGCACTTTTCTCATCTTTAGAATGGGGATAAATAATTATTCCTACTATATAGGGTTATGTGAGGATTGAATAAGTTAATATAAGTTGAGTGTTTAGAATAGTACCTGACACTTGGCAGGGCCTTATAAGTATTAAGTATTATTACTTAGGTCTGGAGCTGTTCCTTTTTTCTTTACTACAGATTCTTCCAACTTGTTGCCCATGAAAAACATTTCTTGAGTTCTCATTACATGTCAAGTACTGTGAATCCCTTTAATTCTCACCTGATTGGAAAGTTATATACCAGATAATAATGCAACTGCTACTTTGATCTCTCTTTCTCTCTTTCTGAAGAAAATAAATTATTTAGCATACCCTGAATTGTTTGTTTCTAAGAAGCAATTAGAAAAAAAATGCTCTGACCAATATAGAGGAATGGCAGAGGGAAAGATGTCACTATTTTTGAGAACGCCAGGAATATCTGCTCCGACTCTTTGCTTCAGGCCATAAACATATTCAAGTGTCCACCATCCTAATAGTGTTTCTTCAACCTATATCCCCCTCAAACTGCCTCCCTCCCTCTTTTTCTTTTCCATAAAACTTAAGAAGCTTACTCCCCTTCTGTTCATGCTTCAGTTCATTATAACCCAGCTTCTACTGCCACTAGTTTTTTGAAACTTCTCAGTTAAAGGTCATCAGCAATTTCCTAACTGTCCACGCCTTGTCTACTTTCTCTCCCCGAGGGATCTGGGCTACAGAACACTCCCTCATCCTTTGCCTTCCATGACACTATCCAGCCTTGGTTTGCTTCCCAGCCTTCTTCTGAAAGCAAGTTCATAGCTACACATTACTTCTCCCTCTTTCCTCAAATACATACTTCTTATCTAGGATAATATTTGTGGTAGTCATTTTTAAAATCATCTTGGACTCTTCCTTCCTCCTTTTGCCTCATAGAAATGATATCTTTTTCTTTCTAAATATAAAGTTTACTAGTCTATACATACCTGGTTTTAAGCAGATGCCCCACTTTTGATCATATTCATAATTTAAGGTAGTTGCACACCATGGCCCACTGTCATCTTCATCAAGGATACACTCATGATGCCAGGTCCCATTAACTAAGAATGGAAATTCACAAGGTCTCCCATAGGAGTTCCCATCTCTGGTATATATCTCTGCGGGTTGCAGGGAGGGGAGGAACAGAAGAAAGGAGAGTTAGAAACTGGATAATCAGCTTCAGTTAACCAATTTCTAAAACTGCTTTGAACGAAAGGTCGTTGTTTTCACTTATGCGAATACAGTATCTGGGTAGGCTGCATGGTGTGGAAATCGACAATTTGGATGCTGATTGCTCAAGTCTGGACTTGAATGCTGGCTCCCCCACTGACCAGTTGTGTCTGTGGGCAAGCTCTCCAACCACTCTTAGCCTGTTTCTGCATTTGCAAATTAGGAATAATAGTACCAAGCTCATATGTTTGTTCATGAGGATTCAGTGAGATAATCCATGTAAAGCTTTATTTATTATGGTGCGATGAAGCGCTAAAAGACTGTGGCTTGATCAAGTAAGGATCAGTAGACAACTGTGGCTGGCAGATTACTTCATCAGAAGGAGGGCCCTGCCTGAGATTAAACTTAAAATCCATTTTCTTTTCTTTATTATAAGTGGGGCCGGAAAAATACATTGGAATTACTCAGGGTGGGTGTGGACTTTGGAACCAAATGTGGAGTTAGAGAGATGGACAAATAGCCTTATTCTTCACAGACTGGTGGTCGAATTGAGGCTGTGGGTTTTGAGGAACTGGGAGGAAGAGCTGCTGTATCTCGGTGGATTTTTGAAGAGAGATAGGACATCATGATTCAGGTTATAAAAGAAAAACCAGTTTCAGCTGTGCAGTCATGGGACCAGCTGGTGGTCAGCGAGGCAGCAGAATTGTTTTTCATTTTAATAATTTTCCCTGGTAACGGACAAGAACTGAAAAATTATTTTAACCTAAAATGACTGGAAATACTAGAGGAAGTGCTTAATATTTATCCTGATAACAGATCTCTTGGCAAGGTGTTTTTATAGAATAGCCAACCCTGTAACTATTTTGGTCACCATTTCCACATCCTTAATTTGTTTAAAACTATGGCCATTAAGAGATTAAATAATGGCTATTAGGTAAAGCATAATAATCAGATCTTACCCTTTACCAGGTTTTTAAAGTCTCTTAGAATGTCTCATAGATTTGCATAAAAGTATCCTTAAGATAGTATTTGATTCCACATCCTTTATTATTCTCAAATGTTCACTTAACTGAAGTGTGAAACTAAATTTAATAGTTTAGAATATATTAAGCAGTGACACAGCAAAAGGTAAAAATAACTTAGATGTTTTTGTTGGCAAACAATCCTTTAAAGAACATGGTTTTGTTTTCCTCTGACATCTAAATGGTTCTGAACAGGGTACTTCTGTTAAAGAGTAATTTGTCCTTATTTTATAAGGATCTTGCTTATTACTTATGTTTTGTTTTCAACCATACCCAAACTCCCAAGAGCTCATGACCAATTTCTATTCCCCTATCACAACACTTAAAAAGACAGCAAATGACTATTGCTTGTAGAACCGGCAGGTTTTTTTGTTTTTGGTTTTTTTTTCCTAAATCCTTGTGTTTCTAATACAAAGTGCTTTCACTTGCTCTTTACCATAAGCCCTTGAGATCAGTAGGGCCAGTATTGCACTTTTTTGTGAAATCCCCATTTTTGCAGAGTAGTTAAGTGAAACATTTCAGTCATTCAGCTGCAAATGACAGGGATGAGAACCAGCTCTCTGATTAGAGTCCTTGACATATAAGGACAATTTGTGACATCAATGGCTGTCTCCTTAGGTTTCAAGTTATGTTTCATAGCTCGAAGCTGGGCTTAAAAAGCTCTCCTATTCACAATGTGCTCTGTAGAATGAAAAACATATAGCAACCACCACAACCGCAGCAGCTAAATTATGCTAACTATTCACTAAGAGTTTTAGTCTCACACATTTCTTTGCTGCTGCTGGACTTAAGTCCTATGGGTTTCCTGAGAGAGACAGGCTTTCCTGAGAAGAATCTTCTAAATGTGTGAAGAACAGCAGCCTATAAATAAATGAAGCGTATACATGGGAAACTAATATAAGTACTTTGGTCATATGAGACTAAAAGCTCCAATGGTTCAAGAGGTTGGCAGGCTTCTAAGAGTTGCTCAAAATTCAGAGTTCTACAGCCACCCCTACACTAAAAGTCCATTTCCTCTGCAAGATTCAAAATTCAAAGTGTGCTAGTGAAGCCAAGATATCTTAACCATACAGATGCACATCTGGATGCTAGTGAAAGCAGTGTATTCATAAAATGTATACAACTAAAGCTTTCTCTGTGAACAAAACTCGCACGGGATAGAGGTTAAGGAGAGAGGCAACATAGGACATGAAGACAATCGGTTTTTATTTATTTAGTTAGTTAGTTAGTTTATTTAGTTTATTTCTTTATTTTTTAACGCCTACAGCACCTGGTATTCTTAGGTGATCTCCCATCCAAGTACTAACCAGGCTCAACCCTACTTAGTTTCTGAGATCAGATGAGATCGAGCACGTTCAGGGTGGCATGGCCATAGACAGACAAACGTTTTTATATTAGAAGTAAAAAAAAAATTATAGCAAAGCCAAGGGAGAAATCTTGGTTTTGAGCTGTAGCTTTGCTATGACAAGCTTGATAACCTTGGACTTCACTTTGTTGGGACTTAGGTATCTTATCTTTCTTATCTCTAATAGCTAGATAAGGGGAGGACAATATGGGAAGTCTGAGAGTCCTAGTTAATTCTGTAGCTAAGACAGCAATCTCTAACCTAAAAACAAGAAGGAACTGCATCAATTTAGAAGAATAAAATTGTCAGGACTTAATATTTGACTAAATTTGAATGGAGGGAGAGGAAAGCAGGACAACTCTAGGATGACTTGTAGATTTCTGACATATATGACTTGGACAATACCAGTTATCCAGAGAGGAATGAAGAGGAGGCAGGTTTGGCCCTTGCTTCTGTACAAACTAAAACCTGAGGTATGTGCTGTCAAGTCAGAATTACATGTGCCTTTTCTAAACTTCTAAATTTCTTGGTAGGAAATTTAGTGTTTCAAATGTTGTATTTGGTAAGGTGAAGAAATGCTTTATGCCTGTTTAGCTCTCTCTGAGGTGGTGCCCCAGATGGGTTCTTATCCTTTTTGAGCCACTGATCATTTTGGAAACTGTGTAAAGTGCATGGGCCCTATTCTCAGAAGAATATTCTAAATGCATAAAATAAAACACATAGAATTACAAAGAAAACCAGTTATACTAAAATAAAGTTATTTGGGGGACTGGAGGAATTTACAATTACAACTATATCTTTCAAAGAAATTAGGGGCAGAAGATAGAAAGAGCCCTGCCAAGAAAATTATCCTTTCTGATTCTTGAACAAATACAATGAGACAAGTCAAATCCAGTTCAAAAGGTATTTTGTTTGGTTCCATGTTTTCTCTTAGTTGCCCAGTTGGAGAAAGGCTTTTATAGCACAAAATTTAAACTTGCCATTAAGTGTTATCCCAGAAACCAATCACTTTTTAAGGTTAAGAGGAAGCTGGCTAGCAGAAAGAGACTTGTTCAATTACTGAAAGGTTGAGAATTGAAGAAAAGGAAAAGTCCACCCTTAATGCTCTAATGTTTCCCCATAACAGTAGAACCTGACCTCTCAGAGGAAGATGCATCTTCACTAAGAAATCCAAGAAATAGAAAGAGGTTTCCCCCAGGACAAAAACTTGCGCAAATAAGGGGAAAGATGGGAGGCCAAATTTAGCTTAAGTGAGCTTTAAGAAAAGAGGAAAACCTCTGTAAAGCTATGTAAATTTACAAAGAAGAGCAAAGGTAATAGTTAAGACTTAGATAATTAAATATGTATGTATATATCTACATATATATATCTCAACATTTGATGTAATTTAGAGCAACATAATAGAAAAGATATGCCTGGGTGACAGCTAATTACATTTAGAGGTTTAAAAAATAAATCTACCCATTCTTCTTAAACTTAGAAATTCCTTATAATCCAGTCTCTAGACTCAGAACAAAGTTCACAATCAGCTCCCTTAAAGGTAATATTTACATATTCATTTTGGGAAGCAACTGAGAAAAAGTCCACTCAAAATGCTGAATCATAAATACAAACATTAAAGTGTGATAGCCTTGCCAAAAATAAAAATAAGTAAGTAAACCCACAGGAGGTTCTTAAAAGTTTACCATTACATCAAAATCTGCAGACAAAAAAAAAATCTGTTTCTTTTTGTTTTTCTTTTTTCTACTTTTTAAAACTTAGAATAGGTCTGACTTTATTAGATCATTTGACTTTTATCCTGTACAAAGGATATCCTGTTACTCTAAGTTTTCTTTTGCTCTGGAATTCAGAATATAATCATAGGAAGTACATATGCTCCAGAGAGATCCCAAATCCCAGTGTGCCAGAGAATGGCTGTGTGATCTCTGGCGAGGCACCTAATCCTGGCCTTACTTATAACAGGGCAAAGAGCACTGACCTCACAGGGGCAGCTCAAAGTTATTGCCCAGTGCCTGAAACTGAATGCTGGTTCACTGTCCTTACCAGTGTACAACTTTATCTGCTGTCAGTTGTGCATGTTCAATGCTACATGTACCAAACACAACAGCAAATGAGTCAAAGTCCCTCTCCAATACTCACCATGGTAAGGCTGGTCACAGAGGGCTTCCCCTGAGCCTCCTTTCTTCCAGACATCAGATGAATTTCTACTTGCTATGGCGTGTCCACCCTTCAGGGCCAGCTGGGACTGGGCAGCTCCATACAGAGAGTGGTGCTCACATTTCCACCATAACATGGCATTGGAGTCACAGCTGAACATTCTCAAGGAATCCGTGGGTTTGGTAATATCTAAGCCAAGGCACTTCTGGGACTGCAAATGAAAGAGCCGATGCTGGGACACCCACTTCCATAACATGTCCTCGGTTATGTCACAGTCCTGTGCTACTATCCAGTCATTCAGCGGCTTGATGCACTTGCCCGTGTTTTCATTGACGATCGTGAATGGATCATTACCTGAGTCAAGACAGACCGTCAAAGAAGATGTATCAGGATTCTGAATTATGTGACTAATGTGCCTTGGCCCCTGTTTGCTGAGGAGAGTCTGAGCACCACTGGACCGTTCCCACCCTCCAAGCTGTATAAACTCTAATGTACTAACTACACAAAGTCAGAGGACGGTGGTTGCCAGAGGGGCAATACAGTGTGGGAGAAGAGCCTGGGGTCTGGAGCCCATCTGCTTGGGCTCATAGTCTGCCTCTGCTACTTCTTAGCCACGTAATCAAGGCAAGTTATTTAATGGCTATGCCTCGGTTTCCTCCTTTGTAAAATAGTACTTCATACAGTAGATGCGAGGATAAAATGAGCTCACACATGTAAAGCACTTAGAATAAATAGTATGCATATTCGTTATTGTCATCCCACGAACCATTTCCCCCTTTATTTAACAAGATGAAGACGTGCCTTAGTCTTGACCTTCTTTAGACAGGTGGTCTACATTCAATAAAAAAATATCCTGAGCCTATTCAGGACCACAATTCTGTCTTACTTATACTTTACTGCGGCAAGGTAAATTATTACATGACATTAATATGTCTCAGAGGAGATGGGGAGACTTCTAGCGGGCAGAAGTAGACAGATAAAGGGATGAGAGGCAATGGAGGTCTGGGTTCTGAGAGCAGGGGGGACATGTGGCCAGCTCCGTGTAGCACCTCCAGGAAGGTGACCGGAAACCCCTGTGGGAGGGGCCGGGGGACTAACTGCATGGATCACCTAGGGAGGCCAAACCTGAGCTCCAGCAATCACCTGTGCCACAGGATTTAAGACCCATTAGATCTGTACAATGGAAAACTCAGAAGCAAGCAGTGTGAGCTGAACGCTAAAGGGAGGATCATCCGTGAATGTTCCCCTGGCAGTTTTGTGTGATCTGGGGAAGACCACAGTAATGACGAAACTGAAGTTCTGTTAACTTGGCGAAAAGGACCTCAGGATAAAATTGAATTTAATTTTATGAAAATAATGCATTGTTTCTTACACACATGAGTTTGTGGAGCAAGATTCACATCTGTTACAATACACTACAACTGAATAATTTGGCCTTTTATAATGACAATTTTTTTGAAGTTATAGCACAGAATTTCATGTTGATGAGAGTAAAGCTGAAATATTTTAGACAGACTTAAATAACAAATATCAATGAACCAAAGGATTCAGCAGACAGGACTTGTAAAATTAGTTCCCAAAAGGCCTTTCATTTTGACGCCAACTTCACAATCACTAGTTTTACTAACACTTTCCTAATAATAGTCCACAGGTTTTCAGAGTAAAAAATTTTCATACCAAGGACTTGAGGGGAAATTTCATTATGTAAATAATAACCATAAAATTAAGTGCAATTGCAGTTTGAACTTTGGACAGAACTTTTCGTTTTGAATAGCAGCAGCAGCAGCAGCAGCAGCAATGAGAGAAGAGATAGGAATAACAAAATCCTTTAAAACTTTTACTTATTTCTACTTTCAAAATTGTATTTAAAAATATTGGATGGGGTTGCAGCTCAGTATGCTTGTCATAGTAGCTTCCATCCCTTGCTCTTCTTTGACATCACTCTGCCATTCTCTACTTTACGGACACTTTGGGTGTCCATACCCAACATAAAAGGAAAATGCATTATCTTAGATTACCACTCACACTTTCTCTAATGTCCTCTCACATATCCAATAGCCACTCAGACCCATGATGTACCATTTTCCCAAGCTATTCTTTCACCTGCCCAAAATAAATCTTGTGTTCCAAAGTATCAGGAATTACTGCAGAAAAAAAGAAGTCTGCTCCTGAAGAAGAATGGGCTGCTGCCATCCCTTTGCTGGAAACTTCCCCTCCTATAAACTCACTGGGCGCTCAGCTCTGTGCTCTTTGACTCCAAACAGGTGAACTGAGCAAACAGCAGCTTTGTCTACTTTTGCAGTTCGGAGTTCTAGATTTTTTCAAGTTGCCTCTGCAGGATCCAGTAGATTACTATGGCTCTTAGTACAGTGAAAATAGCATTTGAAATAAGGAATTAGGGGTCCTACATTAAAGACCTACCTCTGCGACCAGTTAGCTGGAAGACCTCGGGGAAGTCAATCTCCCCAAGGTCTTCGTATCTCTAAATGTAAGATGAAAGCAGGGAAGGATAAGATATTTAAGCCACTTCCAATTCTAACATCCTATATATCCACAAGATAACAGTTTTCCTAGTCTTGTTGGTTTTACTGGTCTTTGCTAAGTTCACCACATATTTTTCTTGAAGAGATGCCTACAACTTTATTATGTCATGCTAATGCTATCAGCAGTTTAGGTCATTCTAATTCCATTTGTATTGAGCATGTGCACTTAGGTGACAGTGCTGCTTCACATACACTGCTTGGAAGAGAAAAAATATGTACCCTTTTCCATTTACTATATGTTTTACTGCTGGGACATCTGTGGACTTGAAGCTTCTAGGAACTTTGAAAGACTACAGGAGAGGTGTGGAGGAGCTATGTGAAAGAGGAGTTGCCAAACTTCTTACCTAATTGAAACATCTATGATTGTAGATACTTCCCCCATGCTGAATCTGTTTTTACTCTGGTATGTAGTATCACTATTTGACATCTATAGTAGTCATTTAGCACAGACATTAATTACTGATATGATTTAAGGAAACTTGTTATTAGCCTTCATACATAATGTATGTTTAAGCATTTGTATATAATATACATACTAGGGAAAGTCAGGTCTTCTCATGTTTCCCCATATCATTCTGTACCCTTAGTAGGAACCATTCAGTCAGCCTCAGGATGGTAGGTTGAAAAGTGGGAACAAAGACTAAGAAAGTGTAAAAATAATTCCTTATTTAGAAAAATTTTTAAATAATAGTATATAAAATATTTCAGAAATGCAGTACACTTTAAAAAGGTAATTACAGAGCAATTTATAAAACAGATTCTTTATTGATAGTCTTATATAGCATCTTGTTCACTTTACAAAACAGATTCTTTACTGATAGTCTTATATAGCATCTTGTTCACTTTACAACCTTATACTGGTCTTAAATGGAGTTTTAATGTTTACCTCCAAATACAATATTGGGACAAGTCTAAAAAGCAGAGATTGTTAAAAAGAAGCCTCATCACCCTTAGTTTAGCTGCTTCGTTTTATATAAACATTCTAGTGGTGTCTGAGAGGAAATGGCTATGTAGCGTTATCAGAAATTGAAAATGACTCTTTAGTATTTCTACATCCATCAAAGGAGAACTATTGTCTGATCATTAAGAAACTCCTGTCTTACAAGCCCTAAACCAAAGAGCTTTGTACGTTTCAAAGAGAAACTGAACATCAACATTTCATAACCACAGACAAATGGAGAGGGAGATTCTCAGGAAGGCATGAAAGATAAAGCCTGTAGCATTTTTAACTTAATCAGGGGATCTTCCATAACCTACAACTGCTAAGCATTTTGTGGAGTTGCTACCATGTGTGCAGAGTGTACAGGTGCAGCAGGAGAGAACTGGAAGTCTGGGTTTGTCAGTTCAAAGACAGGTCCTGAAGCAACAGTTGGGTCCATGGCAGTCTATCAAGAGTCAAAAAGCCATGGAGTTCAGATTGGGGAGTATAGGCTAGTGAGAGACTCCGAAGTTCCTGAAGGAATGGTTTACTTCAAGCTGCTAGCTCTCCAAGGAGGCAAAAAAGTAAACTAAGCAATTGGCATTTCCCCAAAGTCACAGAGGTATTCCTCTAGCATCTGAGCAACCGAGACCACCTGTACAAACCTAGCTGTGTACATAGGATGAGGTGCATGCCATTACCAGCATCATGAAGCTGACACACTGCCAAACAAGCTAACTAAATAGCTGGGGTTTCAAAATTCCAGTGCTTTCCTTAATAGGGCTAACCAGAGCAGCTGGTAAGGGTGAGGACAGATGCAAGAAAACAAATACCTGTGAGCACCTAGTGCAAGGAGAATGGAGTTAAGCCCATGCTCTTTGCTTTGGTTGAAGAGAAAGCCCGGGGATTGTAGAGATTGCAAAAATTAAGGAAATATTGAGCTCTGTGGGGGGAGACAAAACATAAACCTAAAATAGATGTAGATGGAAACCAAGAATTTGGTGATTGAAAGGTTAGTGTGCTTCGATTGTAGTTAGCTGCTGAAAACTTTCTCCCTGGGTTGTGGGGCATGCAGAATAGAATTCTCACAGCAATAAAAGGACTTCTGGTAGTTTCTAACACGGATCAAAGAATGGAGAAGTGTGAATCAGAGCAGGGTCCACTAAAAGGTCCTTGATGTAGGTAGGGTGATGCCACTGACACTCTGAGAAACCTCTTCCCATCACTCTTTGAACAATGTCTAAATCAAATCGTAACTTAGTTTAGCTGCAAAGAAAACAAGAGCCACAAGCAATGTGAAGTTTTTCAAAAACTCCCTTGATCAGTATTTACTTCCTCATACGGTAAAGATTACAGAAGTGGGGGGTGGGGACGGCCCGCTGACTGCACACTGCCCATTGTGCAGCTCGACTAAGAAACAAAGTCCTCAGTATACCTTTGCCAAGGCAAAAAGAGAAAGCAAAAGCAAACTCTGGTCGCCGCCAAGGGGTTATGGTGCGGCTGGCATTACCAAGGGCATCAGCGAAGGGTATTGGTTCCTGGTCCTGTTTCTGCAACGAGAGGCAGGAAATTCTCGGGCAAATGACCCGCCCTCCACTGTGGGACCGTCGGTCTCTCGGGGATCATTTGGAGTTGATAAGCCAATTAGAAGAAAGGATCTCTGCTCGAGGCACACGGGCTGGGCATCACAACAGAGTCCTGATCGTGGTTACTTTAGGAGACATGGCTTAACCTAACTTCTTTTTTCACTTGCATCAGTAGGCAGTGAAGTTGCGGAATCATTACTCATCTTTGGCGTTGTGGATAGAAACCTCTAGACACCGAGTGGCCAAAGTGAACCACCAGCAAAGAAGAAGCAGGACGGGCGAGATAGGACGTGAGGCTGTTGAGGAGCCCTAAACTCCAGGGAAGCAAGTTAGAGGAAAGAGGGTGTGGAGGGGGCAGGGGACCCGCCCAGAAAAGACTCGGCGCGCCTCTCCTACCTGTGGACTCCTTGCTCTCGGCACCAGAAAGGCCCTGCCTTCCCATGCCCCAACCTGCCCTCTTTCGGACCCCAAAGAGCAATGGAGCGCCTTCTCCCCAGCTCTCCCATTCGGCTCACTTATCCGGCTCCAGATCCCCGAGCGAAGCAGAGATGATGTGACCCCGGGCGCAACCCTAACCCTAACCGAGGGAAGTCGGCGGATCTGCCGGCGTCGAGGTCCCTAGCCGGCTGGCGGGCGGGCGGACGCTCCGCAGTTACCTGCGTGGCCAGAGGGCTCCGCCAGACGGAAGCACAGGAGCAGCACGAGGAGCTCCGCCGCAGGGCGAGGGGTTTGCCAGCGCGTCCTCATCCTGAGCAGGCCCCAGCGGTTCAACTGGCTCCTCGGGCGCAGGCGGCACCCAGCCCTCCCAGTGCGCCCAGCCTGCCCCACCGGCGCCTTAGTCCTCAGGTTCCCCCGGCGCTCTGAGTCCTCCTCCGCCGCTCTCAGCCAATCGGATCAGCATGTTTTGGTTCTCAAGGCAGGGAGGGGCAGGGCGGTGAGGGTGGGGTGGCGATAGGAGGCGGGATGATGACGCGCAAAGAGCTCTGCGCACCTGCGACTGGCGGGATCAGCAAGGAGCGGGAAAGTTAGTGTGCAGCTAGAAAGCAGCGCCCCGCGCAGACCACCGCCTTTGGGGAGTCTGGGCCCTGCCTCTTCATTCGTAAAGTCAAGGGAACGCGGCACTTGCTGGGACTTGGCATCGACCTGGTGGGTGAATGCAGTCAGTGTAGGACCTTGTTCTTTGCCTAACGCACCTCAGTCAGTGATGACTTCGTTGCACGGCTGGATTTGAAAGGCAACCACATCCTCTCGTACCTCAAAAAGGGAAATGTGCACCCGTCGTGGTGCAGCTGCAGCCAACCCAGAAAATTCAGTCATCTTTGGCAACGTTTTCTGCATTTTGATAGTGCAAACATAGGGAAGGTAATGCACATTGCAGTTCGACCTGCAGTTGTTAAAGAATTAAAAGCAAGAGCTATTCGAGAGACCCTACAGTACTTCCAAGGATGACTTTGGCTTTATTACCATTTGACCTTAGGAAGTAAGCTCTTTCTAAAAAATAATTTAATAATAATAACTAATAAAAATAGTAGAAATGTGGACGTCTGCACCCAAAACAGGTAATTGTGAGAGTAGAATTTCTCCTCTCCCCGTGGGAACTGCTATCATTATAAGTAGGGTGACTTAAGTTACCTGGTTACAAAGGTCCAACATTTTTAAACCTCGTGTTTATTGAGCATGTGCCGTATAACTCTGATGGCCTCCATCTCTGGCCCCCGAGAGTGAAGTCTTCCACGAGGGAAATATCTAGGTTACCTTTCTGATTCCAACTGCCAAGACTTTGCTGATGGTTCCAAATCTTCCTTGGCTGTGTTCTCCCTCCATGCTCCCCACTTTCAGTTAGGTAGATACGCTGGGCAGTTGCCATCACAGGAACTGGGTACCTTCCAGGATAAGATAAGACAACATCCCTGCCCTCTCAAGCTTACTGAATACTGGAGGAGACCGAGACACACACAATAACTCAGGGCAGAATGAATGGGGAGACTGGACAAAGCTTCAAGGAAGGGAACACCTCAACTGGTACTGGAAGAATGGGTAATGTGTAGGAGTTTGACCAGGCTAAGCTGGTGGCAGAATAGAGGCAGGAAAATGTAAAGCAGTGTCAGAAGACAGTCAAGAGTCCAGGGTGGCTGCCCTGCAGGGTGTATGTATGTGTGGTTGTTGAAAGTAGTTGTGGTGGGGTTCTTAACCTAAATGACAGCAGAAAGGTGAGTTGTGGCAGTTTGTTAAAGTGCCTTAAATGGATTATAAAGCCTTTGACTTGATTCTCTAGGGAATGGTGGTGGAAAGTTCTGACTAAGACACCCTGCTAGTCCTCTGATTGCTCTGCATTTGTGGCTGCTTGCCTTTCTGATCCTGCTCAGCCTGGAGCTCCTTGAGGGCAGTGATCTCTTCTTTATTATCACATCCCTAACATGGAGCACCAGGCTTGTCTCAGAGTTAGCTTTCAATTAATATTACTTAATTAATGAAATCTTAGAGCCCTCCCATGGCCTAAGGCCATATGAGCTACTGCTTGCATTATATTACAGTAGTTTCTCAATTGACATCACTACCAACTACTATTAGCCTCTTAGGCAAATAAGCCCTTCTAAACACGGTTTGGAACAGGGCACTTCTCTTTTACTCAAATCTTTTCAGTGCTTCTTGCTTATAGAAGGGATGCTTGATTAAGAGTTCAGGGGAATTTGAACTGAAATTGTATGCAGCTTTGCAAATGAACTTTTTTCTTTTTCTTTTCTTATCCTTTCCTTTTCTTGCCTCCTCCTCTTCCTCCTCTTCTTCCTCCTCCTTCTCCTCCTCCTCCTCCTCCTTCTCCTCCTCCTCCTCTTTCTTCTTTTTTTGAGGAGAAGAAGCCCATGATATAAAAAGAAACTCCATCTAGGGAAAAGCAAGCTCCATTATGATCAGACCTTTTATCTTCAGTTACCTTCCTATGCCACTCCTTGGTTCAAGCTACCTGTCTAAATCTATTTTGCCTTTTCTTATCTCTGCCCATGTATTTGTATTTTACCCATGCCATTCCCAGAATGCTTCTTTTCCCCCTCCCTTGTCTTAGTTCCAGTTAAGGCTCTGCTCAAATTTCACATTTTATACAAAATGTTTCTAAAAAGGATCCTAACCCTTCGGGATTCCAAACATCCGAATAATAATGTATATTCTGTTTACTTGGTATTTAACATGTGCTACCTCTTGCTATTATTATTATTTTTTTTTGCAGGTACATGTACACTAATACTCCACCTAGGTTATAGATCCTCAATATTTATTGTCTGTGGTGACAGTAGAAAGTAGAGTATCCTTCAAATTTCACCTGAATATCACTTCCTCAAAGAAATCTTTCTTTCAGTCTAGGAGAGCTTTCTGTGTGACAGGTTCTCAATGCATCCTGCAATTTGTCTTGATATTATTTAGCAGAGCTGGACTAATTATGTGCTTGCTCATTTGCTGAATGTCTATATCTTCCTCCCCCCACTGCAGGACCCATGAATGTGGTGACCGTATCTATTTTAGTCATTACTTTGTTCCCAGTACCTGGCCCTTGATTTGCTGGATGAATGAGTGAATAAATATATGGTGAATGCCTCATAAATGGTACAGACAACAGGAAATCTAGGCATTTAAAAGAGGGAAAGATAAACTAGGGTGGGAGGGAGGGTCTTTAGGCACTGGCTGAATGTCCTTGGATGAATAACATTCAATAGGTAGAGGTGGTGAGGAGGACACTCCAAGCTGAGGCAATGATTGGAGCAAAATAACAGACACCTGTGATCCACTGGGTGCCAGGCCATTTTGCTGAGCATTTCCCATGTGCACAATCATCCTATGAAAATATTACTACTATTGTCATTTTACAAATGTGGAAACTGGGACAACACAGGAAAAAAGATAACTTTGCCAAGGTCAATAGCCTTAAGCGAAGATACCAAGATGGAAATCTAACTTATAGAACTTGCATGAATGTGCGAGAGTGTTATTATTATTTTATCTCAATTACAATTAGAGAGTGGGAACATGAGCTTTTAGGACCTCTAAAGTCATGTTTTTAATTATATATCATATATCATATCTAAAACAGAGTAGCTATGCTTGTGGGCCTCCTCCTGGTTGTAGTCACCTTATTCCCACACAGAATCACTCTGAATTACTTATCATTCCTCTCTTTACAGATTTTCCATATAAGATTCATTCCTTAAATAATGCATATAATTTTGCATATTTTTAAAGTTTTATGTAAATGGAATCATTTCAAGTTGTGTTTTCTTTTTTGCTCAAAATTATTTCTGTGACATTCATTTGCGTTGGTGTGTGTAGCTATAGTTCATTCATTCTTGTGTGGTATTCCATTATAAGAACAAAGCGCACTTTATCCATTTTCTTATTGGTGGACGTTTGGGTAGGTTCCAGCTATCCTTGTATCCTGAGTAGTTTCCTATCCTCAGCAATGCTTCTGTGACCATTTCTGTTCATGTCTCTTCGGTGCGCACTGCTAGATAGTCCTGGGTGTGTATTCTTAGAAGTGGAATTCCTGGAGCATAAGGTATGTTCAGCATCAGCATTATTAGACAATGCCAATGTGCATTTCAATTTGCACCCCCAATGGTGTGGGCAAGCATTCCCATTGCTGAACATTTTCATCAACACTTGGCATTTTAACATTTTTGGTTGGAGGCAAAAATGATATCTCATTTTGGTTTAAAGTTGCATTTCCCTGATCACTAATGAGGCTGATTTTCCTGTTTTTTGGTTATTTATATTTCCTTTTACAATTCTCGTACAGGTTAGTTTCCTGTTTTCTCTTAGATCTATTCCTGTTCTTCCTGGCTTTGAATCCCAAGGAGCTATTCTGCATTTCGCAGGCTCCCTCACCTACTACCTTCTGGTTACATTCAGCCAATGGGAGTTTCTGGTAGGAGATAGAAGTTTGGGGAGAATCCAGAGTGTTTCTCTCCTCTCTGCTTTGGGAGTATGTCAAGCAGTGGCTGTGTCTCTTCTGTGGTTCCAGCTCCTGCCTAAAAGCCTCACCCTTTGTGGTCTAGTTACCCCCAGGCAAGCCTTGCCGTGTTTCCAGCTCCTTTTGGATGATTCATTCTCCAAGGTTCTAGTTCTGAATATCTGGCTTCTATTAGATAACACCATCCCTTCTCTCTGTCTCAAGCCCCGTGGGTAGTAGCAGCTTCTTGAAGTTGTTGCATTCTTGGTAGCCTCATTAGCACTTATTTTTAGCTCTTATAACACCTCTGTAGCTAGTTATTTCCCTATATTAAATTTCTTCTATTGAATTATCTAGCATGGATTTTGTTCTTTTTATTAGACCTTGATGATACTGATTCAACATAGGAAAAAAACTGTACTTGAGACAGCATCCGAAAGATACAAACAAGAAAACTATAAATGGAGCTTATTTAACTGCACGAAGAGTTGTGGCATAAGGAGAGCTAGTGTGGGATGCATTTAAACTGCAGTTTTGATGATGCCCATAGATGATCCCAGGTGTAGTAAGGAGGACCCAGGGGGCCTCGGCGAGGGTTTGGTCTAAGAATAAATTTTAAACAATTCCCGCTACACCCTGATAATAAAGTTCTGCATTTATTCCTGGTCATAACTAAACTCATGAGGCCTATAGTCATGGACATAGACCCCAAAGGACAAATACAAGATTCTAATTTATCCACTTAAATAACAAAAACCAAAATTAAACAGCTCGTATTGTTAAACTGAATTTCCTTTACAGACTTTAAGCTGTAGAGTTCTCAGATGAGTAAATGTTCCATTAGGGTGTCTATAGAACATTGACACAAGAGTCTGGACAAGGAGCCAATGTGGTTGACTTATTCACTTACTCAGCTTAACATCACGTATGGATGTCTAGGAACTGTTGAATTACAGAGCTCAAGCTCTGTAATTGGAGTCCATTATCTGCTCTTTCACTTAATAGACAAGGAAACTGAGGCTCAGAGGATTCAATGACCATCGTGGATATGAGAAGCATTAGGAAGATTAGCTGCAGACCCTTGAGATTCACTGGAAGAGTCTACAAACACCAACGAGAGTACCTCAGGGCTAGTTACCTACTTCTGATAGGGGACAAAGATGAAATTTGGGTGTAAGGTGATGATGTAAAAGTGGATCCCAGATCAAGAGGATACTGGTGTTGATAAGGGTTGTGTAGTTGGTTGGACTGTGTTGCAAATGTCATTAATGTACTTTGGGTAGGAGTGTAATATCTCAAGCATGGTGTTAATTCTTTAGGAAACGTTTTCGTCAAAGGTGCATACTTTGGAGAATAAGGAAAAAAATATCAGTGGTACGAATGATTTTCTGGATGTGGGAAATGTGATGAAGGGGTAAGTTTCGACTTTGGCAGAGACATGTATTCACTATGTTTTGGCAAAAAGGCAAGAATTGGGGTGATGTGTTTGCTCTTGACTCATGTAATTGTAGACTCTTTTCTTGGATTAAACAAACCCATTGCCAAAAATCTGTTCCAAGAAAACAACAATTCGAATGATAAATAAGCCCAGGAGTCTTTGCTTCTCAGGGAAACTGATCAAATTTACACTTTGGAACAAATAGTTTCCAGACTTTAGCAGAAGATAGAGAAGATCAGGTTTCCCAGCTTTGGGAATTAGAGTGTGATGTGCCCTCTATCAAAGCTAACTTGTAACCCAGGGATAAAGTTCAGGACCACTCAACTTGTTAGTTATGGGTAAAGTTAAGAATGCTGGCTTACTGATTTTTATAAACATTTATGAAATGTAAACAGTGAGAATTCTACAAAGAAATTTTAATATTGAGAGGTATGACATTATAACATTCCTATATTTACCAGTTTCACCATTATTTACCTTTTGTCAACTCACTAATACCTCCATGAAGCAGATGGTCCAAACCTTTTCCTCTTCAAGACCCGGTTCCATCTCCCAGGGGCTTACTCCATGGAGAGAAGTGTGCCTCTTTGTTGATAGACTCGAGGCTACGCAATCTGATTTCACCATGTCTCTATTTTTCTCTCTGTAAACTTACTTTATTCTCAGCCTTAGAGGAAACACCAAGCCCTCTTCTCTTAATATAACTGTGCTGCTCTCCATATTCCTTCCGCTTTAGCATTTTTCATTTCTCCTTCCCCATACATCATATGAAGAGAGACTCTGAGCCTGTTTTAAACATTTTGTTTTTATTTTAACTTAAATATAAATACTATGCCCAATATAGAGACAATAGTGTAATAAACTTTCTGTTCCCTTCTCTTTATCAGTTATCAATACATGACCAGTCTTGTTTCATCTTTACTGTGACCCATTTTCTACTCCTCACAGATTATTTTGATGCAAATCTCAGATATCAAATATTTCATCTGTAAATAGGTCAATCCGCATCTCTAAAAAATAAGATCTACTGAAAGACGTAACCACACAGTGCATTATCTCACCTAAAAACATTGACGATAATTCCATAATACTGTTAAATGTCTAATTGGTGTGCACACTTCCTCAATTATATTATGAATGTTTTTGTTTTGTTTTTATAATATATTTAAATTAGAATACAAATACAAATAAGGTTTTTACATTGACACTGATTGTTATTTCTCTTAAATATTTTAATCTCTAAGCACCCTGTCTTTCCATTCTTTTCCCTTTATAATTGTGTAATAAAAAAGTGGGCTCATTTGTAGAATTGAGTCAGGATTTTGATTATTGCATCACTGTTGTATTGTTTAACATGTTCCAATATGCCTCATATTTGTATAAATTAGTAGTAGCCTTCATGAGATTTAAATTCAACTTATTCTTGACAGTACTATTTCATATGTGTTGTGCTTTTCTGTCAGGAGGCATGTAAGTCATAATTTTTCTCGTTTAGTAATATTATCAGCCATTGATGATCATTACCTGGATCTTTTAGTTTATTAAGAATTATAAAACGGAGATATTATAAATATAATACTTCTGGATACTTCTTTCAAGAGAAACTTTCTCTTATCAACTATTTGTTTTCCACAGTTACAGATCATATAGGAAAGGTAGGAAAATGCTTGATTCTTTCTCATTTGTTTTGAAAATAAAAAGGTGGTTTTCTAGCATCTTCCAGAGAAGACCAGTGAGATTTTTGTTTTTTGTTATCATTTAGACGTATTCAATGTTTTTCAATTCCTTGCGGTTATCTTTATTGATGCTTCACTTTGGCTACAGAAGACATGGCCGTAGGATCACAATCGTTTTATTGTGATTTCAAATGACAAGATATTTCAGCCTCAGCCTGTGCATTTCTTGTCCTAGACTAGAATCAGCTATTTCTCTAAAGATCTTTGCTTCCTGTTAGTAGGAAATAGTATTTAGAGACCACTGGGTACTGGGAGTACTCATTCCTGATAGATTGGTCCTTATTTCTATCATAGATCAGTCATATGGGTTTGAGTCTTCACCCTACCACTTGCTAGCTGTGTTTTTAGGCAAGATACATAAATTGAGCCTCAGTTGCCTCATTTGAAAAAAAAATAGATAATGACACTTAATCATAAGATTATTATAAACTTTAAATTGCCTAGCACAGAATAAGCAACCGATAAATAGAGCTATTAATATTTAATGTATTTCATTAACACAGGTGTGCATATTATCAAAAAAAGTGGGCTCAATAATCTGATCCAATGTTACTGATTCAACCTGTCATTCCTTACTTTTTTACACCAACCCCGGGACTGTTCTTTCTCTTCTGTGCATATTTTAACTCTTTAAAGCTTATTCTCTTTGACCTTCTAGATTAGTATCTCTTATCTGTGACATTTGATCATATTTTATATTGTTTCCATAATTTTCCACATCTATATGTCGTCTTTCTAGGAATAATGTTATATCACCTATACCAAATATATCTTATTATTTTTTATTCTGAAATATAACACATATAAAAAATACATAAGGAATAAATGAATAGTATAATTAAATTACATAGTGAATATCCATGTAATTATCACTGAGGCAAAAATATATATAACAATTCCAAAAATCTAGAAATTCTTTGTCCCTTTTCTATCACACACACTGCCACCTCTCTAGAGGTGACCACTATTTGCATTTTTATGGTAATAATGTCCTCTCTTTACTTTATAGTTGGAACCATTACAAATAGACAGCTTAGGGTTGACTGTTTTTGGACTACATACAGGTGGATTCATGATCTATGTATTCTTTTTTTTTTTTTAATTTAAACATTTATTTTGCTTTATTCAATGACTCATGGATCAGTCGGCATTTCATTTGGTAAACAGAAAGGTGCTCTGAGGGATTGTACAAAATGGAAAGTTTTTATAGGCAGAAAGAGAGTGGGACAAGGAAGGTAAAAGAGTGGGTTATTTCTACACTGATTGGTTTAAAATTCCATTCCCAGGAGAGGCTGAAACTGCATTTTGGTTTGTTATTAAGTCTTGGTGGAACTTAGCAAAAGTGACCCATTTAGAGTCTATTTTTGTTTTTGTTTTTTTCTTTTAACATATCTTAATTGTTTTTAAATGTACAGTTTAGTAATGTAAAATACATTCGCATTGTTGTTCAACCAATCTCTGGAACTTTTTCATCTTGCAAAACTGAAGCTCTGTTCTCTTCGGCAGCATGTATTCTCAAACAAACCAAACCAAACCAAACCAAACCATACCAACCCACAAAACAATACAAAATGAAACTGAAACTCTATAGTTATTAAACAGCGACTCCATTTCCCCCTTCCAACTAGCTCATGGCAACCATCATTCTACTTGCTATCACTATTTGTCTACTCTAGATACTTCATAGAAAAGGAATCATATAGTATTTATCTTTTTGTTATTGGCTATTTCACTTAGCATTATGTTCTCAAGGTTCACACATGTTATAGCATGTCAGACTTTCCTTCTTTTTTAATTTTTTTCTAGTTTTATTGAGATATAATTAACACACAGCACTGAATAAGTTTAAGGTATATGGCATAATGACTTGACATATATATATGGTGAAATGATTGCCACAATAAGTTTAGTTAACATCTATCGCTTCATATAGTTACGAAAATTTTTTTTCACTTACGAGAAATTTTAAGATCTACTCTCTCAGCAACTTTCAAATTAACCACAAAGCAGTGTCATCATGTCATATATTACATCTCCAGTACTCATCTTATAACTAGAAATTTGCACCTTTTAACCACTTTCACACTATTCTCTCACCCCTTTCCTTCCTTTTTAAGGCTGGATAATAGTTCATTGTAAGTATATACATTTTCTTCATCCCTCCACTGACTCAAAGCTTTTGAGATATCAAAGTGTTTAAACAGCTGGCAAGATCCAGGCTGTTTCAGTGACTCTATAATTGCTGCTGGGTGTGGTCGCTGGATGAAAGAATGTTGGATTTCTGCTAATTCAACTAAGTAGCCAAATGGTTTGTCTCTGCTTTCAAAAAATCTGATACATAAAACACAATGCATGCATTTATTTTGAATATATTCTAAGAAGTGGAATTGCTTGGTCATAGGGTATGCATAATTTTAAAACATAATGCCATGCTATTTTCCAAAATCCATTAAGCTAAAGAAACAATAAACTCTTGAGATTTTTTTTAATGAGAGTGGGAAAAAAGCTATGATAGTAGCTAGAAATTATTAATAATCATTCTTTAAAAAAATTACAAAGTGACAACCAATAAAGAAAAGATTACATTTTATTCTCAAAAGCTAGATTTTTCTTTTGAGATTGGAACAAGACATGGATATTTACAATCATCACCTCCTATTCAGTGTTGTTCTTGAAGTCATAGCCTTGTTCTGATTAATTCTCAGTTCATACGGGAAAAACTCAGATCTGTACCTGTGCTTCTGACTGACTGGCTACAGATTGGAAGTTCTTGCGAGCCCCTCCTTCCTTGGAATCAGTGGGTGAGGGGACAGCTCACTAGCCCAGGACTAGAGTCAGGGAGGATCTGGGTTCTGGGGAGGTATAAAAGGGAAAACTGGGGCACCTGCCTGTTTCTGAGTCATTCCCAGACCCAATGTATGTTTCTCTAGAACAATCAGCAGATGATGGGGTATAGTTGTAGATTGGGGCAGGAGGCAGGGCCCAAGAGTAAGCTTATCTTCTCCCAGAAGATAAGAGCCCCTGCTGTTCCCTATCTATGTATTCTTTAGTATATGATTTATTTTGTTCGACACTGTATTTGTAAGATTTATTCACGTTGTGTGTAGCTGTGCTTTTTTTTTCATTTTCATTGCTGTAAATATCCCATTGTATGAATATACCACGATTTGTTTATCCGTTTGATGATGCTTCCAGTTTTTGACAAATACAAGTAAGGCATTTGAGCATCGTTGTACAAATATTCTGATACATAAAACACAGTGCATACATTTGTTTTGAGTATATTCCAAGAAGTGGAATTGCTTGGTCATAGGGTATGCATAATTTTAAAACATAATGCCATGCTATTTTCTAAAATTGTTTTGCCAGTTTACTCTCCCACCAGCAGTATAGTAGAGTTTAGTAGCTCTGCATTCTCACCAACACTTACATATTCTGACTTTTTAAGTTTTCCCAATTTGATGTATGTGTGGTGGTATCTTATTGTGATTTAAATTTGCTTTCCTGTGATGACTAATGAGATTGTGTACCCCTCCATATCTCTATTGGCAGATTGAATATCCAGTTTTATGAAATATCTGTTCAAGTATTTTGCCCATTAAATATTTTAGTTTTCCATTTTTTCTTATTGATTTGTAGAAGCTCTTTGTATATTTTGGATATGAGTCCTTTCTCAATTATAAATATTGTAAATATCTTCTCCTATACTGTGGTTTATCTTTTTTAAGCTTTAAAAACATTTCAATTGTTTATATGTGTTGTGTTATATGTAACATATGTGTGATATAAATATAACTGCATGTAGTTATAATTCAAGTTAAGAACATACATATATATCCAAATATATTATTTATACAGCATATATCTCCAAGGACTTAGTGTACAATTTATTGAATTATCACAAAATAAAAAACCTATATAACTAAACATTGCCAATAATAAGGCATGTTGATATTACATACCCCTGTATCATACAAAGGATAGGGCTAATAAGTTTTGTGGTTTTTTTTTTTCAAAATCTATAAATTTAGTCTAATCATGAAGACACATTAGACAAACCCATGTTGAGAAATTTTTAAAAAAATACTTGACTACCCGTTTTCAAAAGTGTCAAGGTCATGAAAATTGGAAATGGTTGAGGAATTGTCCCAGATAGGCATTGTCCCATAAGGGCAATGTGATGTCCTAGATTGAATTTGAAAAAAAGGATATCGGTGAAAAAAACTGGAGAAATCCAAATGAAGTACACAGTTCACTTAACAGTACTTGCACCAATGTTAATTTCTTAGTTTTCAGGTGGATTTTATAAGTTCTTCTTTACAGATAAGGAAATTGAGACAGCCAGATTGATATTTGCCCAAGACTAGATGGTTAGCAAGTGGTGGAGCTATGACTCAAAATCAAATAAGAGCCACTGTGAAGCTTATTTCTTTTTATTTATTTTTTATTTTTATTTTTCAATTACGGTGGCAGTCAATATTGTTTTATATTAATTTCAGGTATAGAGCATAGTGGTTAGACATTTATGTAATTTATGAAGTCCCCCTCCCCACCACACACACACCCACAAGTCTATTACCCACCTGGCACTGTACATAAAAGTTATTACAATACTATTGACTATATTCCTTGTGCTGTACTTTATATCTCTGTGACTATTTTGTAATTACCAATTTGTAGTTTTTAATCCCTTTACCTTTTTCACCCAGCTTCCCCAACCTCCCCCCCATCTGGCAATCATCAGTTTGTTCTCTATATCTGAGTCTGTTTCTATTTTGTTTGTTCATTAATGTTCCTCTTCAGATTCCACATATAAATGAAATCATATGGTATTTGTCTTTCTCTGTCTGACTTATTTCACTTAGCATAATACCCGCTAGGTCCATCTGTATTGTCACAAATGGTAAGATTTCATTCTTATTTTATGGCTGAGTAGCATTCCATAGTATAAATGTACCATTTCTTTATCCTGCCATCTATTGATGGGCACTTAGGTTGCTTCTGTATCTTGGCTATTATAAATAATGCTGCAATTGACATAGGGGTGCATATATCTCTTTGAATTAGTGGTTTTTTGTTTTTTGTTTTTTTGTTTTGTTTTGTTTTGTTTTGTTTTGATAAAAACCCAGAAGGGGAATTGCTGGATCATAAGGTAATTCTATTATAAAGTATTTGAGGAAATTTCATACTGTTCTCCATAGTGGCTGCAACAATTTGCAGTCCTGCCAACAATGCACGAGAGTTCCCTTTCACCACATCCTTGCCAACACTTATCTTTTGTTTTACTGATGATAGTCATTCTGACATGTGTGAAGTGATATCTCATCGTGGTTTTAATTTGCATTTCTCTGATGATTAGTGACACTGAGCATCTTTTCATATGTCTGTTGTTCATCTGTATATTCTCACGAAACTTCTTTCTTAATTGTAATATTATGTGCAGAGCAATCCTAAGCCTTCAAAATCTTTCCTTTCACACCTTCCACACCTTGTTGCCTTGAAGGGGGAAGACCAGAGAAGCTCTACACCAAAGAAAACAGTGGAGATAAATTGATATTTGATGAACACATGATGAGGAAACTAGTGGCTACATGACTCCTTGGGTGCATGCACAAAAATTGTTCTAAAACATACAGCCAGGAAGGAAATTGCTAGATATTGAGCTGTGTGTGTTCAACTTGATTTGATGTTGTCAATTGCTCACCAAAATTGTTAGTAATTTGAACTCCCGGTTTCCATTGCTCTGCATTGTGGTCAGCAATTAGTTGAGCAGTCTATGTTTATTGCCTTTTGAGCTTTCTTCTTTGTGAATTGATAGTCATTGTTTTCCCATCTTTCTACTGATTTATTTGTCTTTTTCTTATTTTTTAGGAGTCCTGTATATATTGTGGATACTAGACCTTTGTCAGTTATATGTATTACAAATATGTCTTCCAAATTTGAGGTGTATCTTTTTCTTTAAGGTATTTTATAGACTTGTATTTAATCAAATGTATAGATCTTTTCCTTTTTGATAAACACTTTTCATACTTGTTTAAAAAACTCCTTTCCTCCTTAAAGATTATAAAATTATTCTATATTTCTTGTACACATTTAAATTTTTTCTTTAACACATTTAGATCTTTAATTTACCTGGAGTACATTTGAGTATGTGGCAAGAAATAGGAATCACTTTTTTCTAAATTTAATTAACTACCCCTACATTATCCTTTTCTCATTGATTTTCACCTCTGATATAGAGATGGCACTACATATTTCCATAAACTCATGGCATAATATCTGGGCTCTGAATATAGCTTCATGGAAAAAGACTTTTCTCCCATCTCTGCACCAATGGTGGCATTCTAGTTTTATATCTTATATATTTAGAATAAATCTCAATTTCTGGTAGGGGAGACATTCCACTTGTTTTTTCTTTTTAAAATTATCTCGATGATTCTAATCCTTTTGCATTTCCATTTGAACTTTAGAATCAGCTTGTCAAGTTTCATAAAAAAACTTATTTGGCTTTTTATTGGAACTGCATTTAATTAAGGACTAATTTGGAGAGAGATAACATCTTTAAGATTCTGGTCTTCCTACTTTGTTAACATGGTACCACTCTTCCTTTAGTTTGGTCTTCAGCTGTGTCCATCTGAATGCTAAACTGAGGGATGTGTACCTACTTGATTTGGCAGTTGTTTGGGTTCCACTAAAGGTTTTTGAGTGGAAAGGCTGACATGACCAGAGCCTTGTTTTGATAATATTGACCTGAAAGTGGTAACAATTTGATTGGAGACTAGAGAAATTACCAGAGAAATCGGTCAGAATTCTTGCAGAGATCTAGGGGAACATAATGCAAGTCTGAATTTTAGTGGTAGAAGTGGTAATGGAGATAAATAAAGTGAAAGAATTTTTTAAAACAAATAATTATTCCCTTCTGTAAGAAAAAGACCCAACTGGGCTTCCTGCTTCTCTTCTTAAAGACATGAATGAGAGGTTCTGTAAAAGAAAGAAGCTAAGACTTGCAGGCACTACTTTAACCTGGGTAGTCAAAAAATGAAAATCA
>NW_006442484.1:33586219-33587634 GCF_000325575.1 Pteropus alecto
CTTTCCCTTCTTTTGGAAATCGTATTGTTTTCTGAAGTCTAGTTCGGATAGACTTCTTTCTTGAAGCCAACCCTGATTCCATAAGCCAGAAGGAGAATGCTTGACAGCTTTTCCTTTGTATTATAATTATGTGCATGCTCATCTACCTTGGAAGCAGGCACGATGTCTTAATGGTCTTTATTCTCTACTCTTTGGCACAGTTCCTTTTAATGCAAAGAAAACAATGGATGATAATTCAAGAATAAAAATTTAAACATATACTTGTTCCATAAGGACTCTAGTTCCCCTCCCCCGCCTCTTTTATTGGTAGAGCTTGGACCACTGTGCTATGTTAAGTAACTACAACTTTGGGTATGTTTTTTTTTTTTTAAATAGTGATACCATTATTTTGTTACACTTGCGTGTGAATTAAGGTATGTAGTTATTGAGTCTAAAAGATTTTTTAAAGAGATTTATTATTCTCATAGTAAAATAATTAATTCTGTAAATCACTTACCAGGTCATTGTATGCAATGTACAGAATGAAAGATAGATACCCAACAACTAAAAAATTAAAGACAGAATACAACCATAAATAAAAATGTGTCATTGCTATCTTGTAAATAACTGTAATCTTTCTGCCCCATGGGTGGTCAGACTTCCCTTGTGAGTGAGCTAATGGAAAACTAAGGAGATACTATTAAGGTTCTTAAATGCGGTTCAACCTCACATTGCTTTTAATGAGAAAGGTTGATCTCTGGAGCCTTTATGCGTTTGTGTGTGCATATGTGTGTGTACATGCATATCTGGAGTCATTTCTTCCCTATTGATACCATACTCCCAAGTTCGTTTCTTATATCTTTGTCTTTCATATTTTAAGGTACTACTTTAATGATTGCAAATGACACATCATTATTTTCACAGTGGGCACAGAGAGCATTTTATTTTCCTCAATATAATATACATAATTCACAACTGTTGCCTTCACTTGTTATCACCTTGCCCCATTTATGCCCAGCAAGCATTACCAAAATGAGTGTAGTCTTAGGAGAGATCCCTGGCTCTGGGCTTCTGCTTTTCACACTCAAAGAGGCTACCATGGCCCATGACCAAAGCCCCTGATAAAGGGTATGCACAGGTTATGATGCTCTGTTCCACCTGATCCTGCAATCCTGATCACAGCTGATTAGATCAACGATGGGCTCTTGTCAAGACTACAAATCTCTATATGACTTAGCAGAATATGAAATGGCCTTTCTGAGATAGGTTCCCCAGAATGAGTCCCTGGATAATTTGCGTGAAAGTGTCCTGGTGAAAAGGATGTGCAAATAAAGTCTAGAGTTCTGTTAGGTAGTTAAGCAGGCATGGTAACAGTTCATCTTGCTGTCACAGGACTTTCGAGATAGGAAGTATCTCCGGGGGGTGGGGGTGGGGGT
>NW_006442484.1:33588806-33595563 GCF_000325575.1 Pteropus alecto
GGGGGGACGGGAAACTGGAGTAGTGGAGACATGGGACAGAGAAAGAAAGTAAGACAAACAAAAGTGGGATATCAAACAAAGCCCTACAGAGGTAACTGTCGCAATTCTGTAGAGAAGTTTGGAGACAAGTGGATCATATCATAGACAATCTCACCGGGGTGAAGGAGCTGGGGTATTTATACTTGTCAATCATTGGTTAAAAGCTGAGTCTGGGGGGATGTAAATTCACAGGCACTGTCTGCTCTCTGTGCATGCAGAAAAAGCTGGCCTCCTGCAACCTGAAGGCCGCCCTCTGACAAAGAGATGAAGGTGCTGGCTGCTGGGAGTGCAAGCCCTCAGGAATGAAGTATGCTAACATAGCAAAGCCATCAGAGGGGATCTGTACAGAGCATTGTCATTGGATTCTACAAGCTGGTGTGAGAGGTTGCTCCACAGGGACTATTGCGATTCATGGAACTAATCAGATTCTTTCTCTTAGGGATCTGAGTATGACATACACAGAGAGTTTGCAAGAGTTCATGAGGCAGCAGGGTCTAGGAGTAAGAAGACACAGAGAGAGAGAGCTGAAAAGAATAGAAGCAAAGTGTACAGAATTCATATTCTTTGTGTGCAGACCTGTTCCCTGGTTTCACTCAGCTGTACTCTCTCATTCTCCTGGGGAAGTGGTCTTTCATTTTTCTATCACTGCTTTTGTGATGACAGCATACTTTACCTATAAAGTAAGGATAACAGGCATGACTCCCCTTCTGCCCCAGAACCAGATGGTCAAATCCTTGGGTTCAACTCTTTATTATTCTGCTTTCTTCTGTCTTCTCTTCTCTCCCTTCTATATCAGGTGAGGTGTGGATTCTACTGGGGGCGACTGACTAGGTTGTTATGGAGCTCATCCTTTTGTGATTTTCAATATGGGTTAATGATGTCTCTGACAAATTAGTTAGAAAATTAGTCTAGACGAATTTTGGTCTAGATGTGTTGTTTGTAACACACCTCTACTTCACTGGCAGGGCCAACTTCATGGTGGGCAGTAGGTAGTCGCTACAAAATATGTGATTTGACGCCAATCTTTGGACTACAAGTACCTCAGTTTCACCTTCCACCTAGCCCCCAACTTCCCCACTTATTATGTATTTGAGCTCAGCATACTGGAGTTGTTAATATAAAAATGCTTTCTGGAAATAACCCATATCACTTAACAATCTTAGTTCATGTAGCTAAAGAATTGCAAATCTATAGTTCCACAGAACAATTATTTCCTTACAATTTAGGATAACTCTCTCAAATCTGTCTAAGTAGTGAGTCTTGCTGGAGAGAGAACTTAAACCAGATAAATATTAAATTAGCACAAGAACAGCCCACTTAGTGGTATTGAGGCGGGCATTTTTTCTCAGGCCTGACAACCTTATCTCTATATTTGACATTTTAAAGAAACATATACCATCCATTCATATAGATAATGGTTAGGTATAAATGAGATCAGGGAAGGGGAAAATGCTTTATGAAACCAGTATAACATGTGAAAACAAAAATATAAACCAAAAGCAGTTAATCTTGAAACTCAGTATATGTAGAGTTGAATCAGAATGGCCAATAACCAAGGTCTTCCCAAACCAAATGCATTGTTAGCATTTGTTACTCAGACCACTGCAGACATCTTACCTGCACCTAGCCTTCAACTTCCAGTTGTAATAGAATCTGGGAGTTCTCAGGAGTAATGATGACATGAGTACATCAAATTTTTTAAAAAACAACAATGTTCATTAACATTTATTGAGTACCTACTTTTTTCCTTATCTATGAAATAGGGCTAATAACATTACCCACTTCATACAGGTATTGTTGAATTAATTGAAGGAAGCAGTTAGATTAGCACCTGAAACAGCGTGCAATAACCGATATTTATTATTATTAGTGTTGGGTACTAAAGTTAGTATTGGAGATATATAAAATCGACAATATATGGTCCTTCTGTTCAAGTAGCTCTGAGCTTAATGGAAAATGAGACATGTGAAGATGTATCATGATTTGGTAGAGTTCAATGCAACAATAGAGATGTGTTAACACCAGGATTCCGGCTTAAAAGAGAAAGTGGTTAGTTTTGCTTGGGTAGGAAATGAAAGATTTTCCAGAGTAGAAGCCTACTGGATCACATTTGTCTCTGAAGGCTGAGAGAGGTTGCTGTACTGAATAGGGTGAAGGACCTTCTAGTACTGAGACTTGTATATTCAGTATCATAAAGACATGCCACAATGCAGTGCTTTTGGGAGCTTGAGTGGATACCTAAAAGTGGATGGAGCAAGGTCTGTCTGTACAGAAGCGCCAAAGGTGATGCTGGATGGTAAGGTGGAGCGATGTCAAAAAAAGGTTCTATGTGCAACAGTTAGAAGCTTGGACTTTATCCTCTGTGCTCTGCAGACCACCGAAAGGTATAATCAGATTTACTTTTTAAAAAGATGACAAGATGACTCTGACAGCTGTTGATAAATTTAAAGTTAGTAAGATTGGAAGAGCAGTTAGGAAAGTCCAGACAAAAAACCAGGAGAATGTTAACCAGGAGAGTAACAATGGGAATAGAGAGGAGATAAGAGATAAGGGAGCGCATACAGGAAAACAAAATATAATAAGTTTCTGTTAAAAGGGTTAGAGATATGATTGTTATTATAGTATCTCAATCATTTTAAAGGAATTTCTCATTTTAATAACTCTCAATCCGAGTACAATTGAAATTCTTTGCATTTCTCTTCAAATTATATACTGTGGTCTTGGATTTTTTATACTTTCCAACCAAACTTCTTGTCTCCATTTAAATTGTAAATATTCGAAGATGAGAATAAAGTCAGCAATAAAGCTGCAAGGGTTATTGTAACTTAACTTGTATTTGCCATAGTCATCGTCCCTGAAAGGTATCGAAATGAAGAGCTGAGGAATCTAGACTAGGTAAAAATGGGAAATACTCGAGGTATAAAGAAAAAAATGAGATGATAATGGTAACATATAAGCATTATATTAATAGATGTTAGTGAAATGCACTATTAGAATATCAGCACTATTTGAAAAGCTGTCAATGTCGTCTCATATTGAACTATTAAGTGCATATTTAAGCTGTGCAAATCATTTGCATTTATTTCATGGCTAATCAATCCAGTCTGAAATTGTTTGCCAAATAGTAATGGGATTTTCTCTAACAGCCAGATACTTAAGTCACTAGACACCAAATTATGGGATAAAAAAAATCATTTCAGCATCCCAGGTAATTATCAGCTTAAAACAATATTATGCTGAGTGCTGGCACATACCCCCTAACAGCAGATGTCTTGTTTTGGAAAATTTTGATGATCTTGGTAACTCTAGCATGATAAACTAACGATGCAAATTATTTTTTCACTTTAATTTTACGTTGTAGATGGAGCTATTGGCTTTTAATGGAGCATATTTTCTTTTGCAGCCAGGGACTAAATTAGAACAGTAACGGTGAAGGAGGAGAGCAGGTGACGTATTCTAGAGCTATTTGGAAGGTATGATATCCGTAAGTGGCTCAAAGGAGTTGAAAGAATGAATTTCAGGCTTCTGAATTAGGCAGCTGACAAATGATGGAACATTTGTTGTATTAAGGGAGACAGGAGTGGGGGAAGATTTAAGGAGAAAACAAAATCTTTTTTTATAGTCGATGAATTTGAGGTGTGCATGGTATGGATGTAGAGAAATTCACTAATTAATTAAGTCAGGAATCAGGACAGATTTATGTAGGAGATACAGATTAGAAAGTCGTCAGTGTACAGGGAGTAGCTAAAGTAAATAATGAAGAATTTTAGGGACTACTACCCTGGAAAGAAAAGGAGAGAGGGAGAGGAAAGAGGAGGCCTGAAGAAAAGCAAGAAGAAAAGGCAGAGGAGAAAAACCATGAGAAACTGTTACTTATAGGGACATGGTTTAAATCAGTGGTCTCTAAATCTTTTAAATTGTGTATCCAAGCAATAATTTTTTGGATCAATCCCCATATATGTATATTTACTTGTGAATTATATACACATAATATATTCAATCTATACAGTAACTATTAGTGAAACTTAATTTCTTAAAGTATTAGCTATAAAGTAAATATATTTTACTTAGTATAAAATGTATATTTTCCCCATTTTAATGTCTGTTCATCAGGAAGCTGAAATGATATCAAGGCCCACATGTATATGAACTTAGTCACAATGAATCATACTGTCATTGTTTGTAAATTTAAATAAACTTATAAGTTAAAGTCTAAAAGAGCTCTTATAATAAATATTAACTAACTTGTAAATGACAAGAAAGTTGTGTCATATTTAATTGTCAGTGTTTTTCCTTCTTAGCGATACATAAAATAATGGTCCATCTTCCAATTAATAGAAGTGGCAATGTTTTCTTTTACCGAGTGAATCATCTTGTGTGGCTCACTTTGGAGAAGTCAATAGGGGTCAATAGCGTGAAACACCTTAAATAGGGGTCAATAGCGTGAAACACCTTAAAGAAGTTAAATAAAATATTATCTGTAAAAAATGGAAAAAAATTCATTACCTTTAACAATTTGGTAACTGGATCCTTGGTGGGAGCAGAGTCAACAGTGGAAGAAGGTCAGCCAGATTGTGGAGTTTCATGGAGTAAGCAACAAAAGATTACATTTAATACACACTCGCTACGTGCCAGACACTGTGCTAATTAATACAGCCCTGAGAAGTTATGATTATTCCTGATTTAGGATAATCAGAGACTTGTAGAATCTAAGTGACTTGCACTATGTCACGTCCTAGTAGTCCCAGCAAAGTAAGTGGTCCTAGCAAATTGTGAAACCATGATGACTATCTCGAAAGCAGTAAAGTCTCCCAGGATGGGGTTAGTTAGTGGAGAAAGAGACTGAGTGTAGATAGCTGCTCTTCCAAGTAGCCAGGTAGCTTGCCTATGGACAAGAGCAGACAGAAAGGGAAATGGCCAAGTGTAGGATTAAAGAAGGGCCTTTCTTCTCCCTAAAGTAGGATGAAAATTGAGCATTCTTATATGGTGAAGGGAGTGAGGCAGGAAAAAGAGAATTTGAGGCAATGAGGCAAGAGAGATGACAACTGATAACAAAATTCCTAAGGATCTAGAGCACAGGAGGGAAGTTCAGCCTGGAGCAGGAGGAGGTCACATCTTCCACGAAGGGGAGGAAAGAAGTGAGATCTGGAAACAGGTACAGATACAAGTACGGAGGTTTTATGTGGAGAGGAGGAAACAAAGACATGGGAAATTCCAAGTTCTTGTTACTTATTATCTCTGTGGCATAGGAGACAAGGCCATCGCTTACTGTATGTGTGGAGTGGAGAGGAAATGTGTAGTAGTCAGACTTAATAGGAGTATTATTAAGCTTCAAACAGTAGCTGTGGGGAATTGGAGCTGTAGCTCAATTGAGACCTGCCAGAGGCTGTAAACTGCTGGGGACACCAGTCTGCATGATGTAGGACTTTTTTCCCCCAGTGGTGTCAGACAGTTGGATTGGCACACAATGGTGTCAGACAGTTGGATTGGCACAGTTGGATTTACACTGTACAGAGAGGTAGTGTTTGGGAGACAAGGAGGCAAGGGAATTGAAGATAACAAGAAAGGTGGAGGGAACTAATAGACTGGGGAAAACTGAGGTATCAAGGTCCTGGAAGTCTCAATGAGGTTATTGGTTTGGCAGAGGTAGGAGCAGTAGGAGAGTGAGGAATATGAAGGAGAGAGAGTTGGACCCAGGCACTGGAGCCTGCAGAGTGGGAGAATTATCTCCTATCTTCTCAATGACCATACTTCTAAATGCTCTCCTTTATGGCAAGACTGGAAATTTGATCATTACATTTCTCAGACTCCCTTGCCAGTGGAGTTTCAGCTTAGAATCCTCCAAATAAGAGGCACTGGTTTTGAGATTTATAAGATGGAAGAGGAGAAGCCATTCTTCTCCAGCTGCAGCTATGGGCAAGCGCATGAGCATCGGCAGGTGGCCGACATCTGGGCAGACACGTCAAGATTATCGGGCATCCTCCTGAGAATCATCTACTTTGGTGCTGCCAAGGCTGAGGTCCTCAGTAGTGGTTTCTATAGTCTATTGAATTCCAGCACTGCCTTCTCTGACTTTTGCTCCCCAGGATGTTCCAGAGATGGCGTAATCCTCTAATGTTCTGTGTTAAATCCGTTAACTTGACTTGCTTAGAGAGCTTTCTGTTTTTCTGACATAACCTTGGCTAATACATCACTCCAGTTCTTCATTTAAACTGGATTATGAGTTTTTCCATGTACACACCAGTATTGGTGAGGATTATCATATCTGCTTGTCAGTATTATTAGATGCAAGCAACATAAAGAAAATTAACTAATTAAAAAAAAAAAGAAAATATTGAAAGGGTTTTAGATAGCTTGTGGAATTGCTGGGACAGCTGGAGAACCAGGCTCTGATAATAAAATCTAGGCAGTAGGTGGGACACAGGTAAAACCACGTGACAGAAGCAGTTGCAATGACTGCTATGCTGAACTCAGGGGCGGGTATGCCTAACATAAATCTAAGCCATTCCCCTCTGCCCTAGGCGTAAAGGTGGCAAGGAAAATGAGGGCCTGACCTTTGAGCTTTTAGAGCGACAGCCCTCTCTCCTAAAATAAAGAAAGCTCAAACAAGAGATTCAGAAGCTGGGATGCCTCATAATTTATAAATATCTACTCTATCATCGAATTTTTTGTGTGTGCTATAGTTTATACCTTTTGTTTTCTCTGGCAACTCCTCCCC
>NW_006442484.1:33595604-33596467 GCF_000325575.1 Pteropus alecto
TCAAGATCCAGCTTCCTCCTTGGAATCTTCCCAACTCGGAAGTGTTTGCTTCCTGCCCTGAACTCCCATAGCAATTTGCATCTTGTTTGACCTTATTAAATTCTAATTTTTTTGTGTGGATATTTGCAGTTGAAAATATTAAAGTGATAGCATATTTAAGGTTGAATGAACATTAGAGGTCATCTAATGTGGCTAGCTCATCAGTTCCTTGAGGACATGGCTTGCCTTACAAACATTCGTATAGCCCATGTTTCTCAGCATAGTACTTGCTTGTGGCAGACACATCAAATATTAGTTAAATTGAATTACACGTACCCCACCAAGATTTACTTGCCCCAAACTTCTCTTTGATCCAAACCGTCACACATCCTCTGGGATCTTATTTCACTTCTTTTCTTTTCTGAATTTTCTTTCATCCTCCTTCCAGATTCCTGACCAGGGGCTTGAAATATGCTCACATGTCACCTGTTCTAAAACTACCTTTCTTGGCTATCCTTCTATCGCCACACTTTTTAAAATGAATAGTTTTACAGCCTCCACATCGTCATCTCTCTCTGCCTCTTCTTTTTTTGAAGTCTGTTTTATTTCCTCTTAAAGGTACCCGTGATTGCAATGGCCTGATCCTGGAACTCTTTGCCCACATCCTCTTTGGCTTCGACGGTGTTTGCCACCAGTGACCAATGACTTCCCTCTTAAAAATCCCTCACCTCCTATAAGACTGCATCCTTTTCTCTGCAGCCTTTCCTTCCTGTAGCGTTAGTGAACTTTTGTCAGTTTTTGGCTGCTTAACATCCGGACCTCTGTCTGTTTGGGGAAATCGTTGGGGTGGGGGTAGGGAGGGAGGCAGAACTCACCTCTGGTGT
>NW_006442484.1:33596558-33600095 GCF_000325575.1 Pteropus alecto
TCCCCCTACCTCCTCCTCCTCCCCTTCTCCTCCTCCTCTCTGGCTGCTGGTGTGCTGGCACGTGGCCTGAGCACTGCCAATCAGAGTCTCCTGCTCAGGAAGGTCAGAAATTATTTCTGCAGGTAAAACTAGCACTGAAAGTGTCCTACCCCAGACAACAGCAGCGATGCAGCATCAGCGTGTGGAGCATGCCCTGGAGACAGCCCTTGAGAGGCGTTCTGACCAAACCATTCCTGTGGCCTGCATGAACTTGTCCTGGCTCACAGCTGCAAGCCTCATTCAGTTCTTTCTTCCTTTCTACCCTTCTAGCTTTCTGTGAGCAAGCTCATATCCTATTAGTAAATTCCTCTTCTGCTTCGTTGAGCCAGAGTCGGGTTCTGTGGTTTGCTCTGAAGATCCCTGGCTAGTACATTTTCTTTTCTTCCTCCTTCCACCCTCTAAATGAAGTTATTACTCCGAGGTCTTTCCTTGCCAGTATATTTTCACCAATCCACACTTTTTCAATGATAAGCTCATCTATTTCCTGGGTATCAGTTACCACCTTTATGCCAATTTTTCCCAAAACTTTTTTCCAGGTTCCAGCTCTCTACTTAGCTCTAATTTAGCTTTTTGTTTCCAAATGCACACCTTGCATGCCCTTCTGATGCATTAAAATGAACAAGACTAAAACTCAGACTCACCAATTTTCATCTTGCTGATACCCACTTCTCGTCCAAATTTCTCTTTCTTGCTGAACACTCAGGCTTTGGATTTTTCTGTCTATGCTGTCCCTCACACCCTCGAACAAACAGTACCAAGTTCTTTTTATTTTTTCAGAACTGGAACCTCTCATATCCTTCCTTTCCCTCATACTGCCATTACCTTGTTGTTGCTTGAACAATTGTCATATGCTCCCTACTCAGTTCCCACCTCTAGTTGTCCCTCTGAATGAACTGATGCATATAGTCAGATTAAATTTCCTAAAACACAACCTTCTGATCATATCACCTTCTCCTGTGACCTCTTACATACCTTCAATGCCCCAGGCTAAAGTGAAAATTCTAGAGCTTAACTCTCAAGCCATCTACAATCTGATCCTAATCTAATTTCCCCTTATTTATCCTATATGTGGGATATCTTTTTTAATGCTTTATGACATGATCATGTTCCTTACTCTCCCACCCTCATGCCTTGGCTTAGGGTATTTTCTTTACATGGAGTATCTCTGTAGCTCAACCCAGGTGCCAACTTAAGTGCCAAATTAAATGCCATCTCTTCCATGAGGTCCTCCTCCAGCTCCCTTTTTATGGTGCTCCTCAACTTTTAATATGCATAGAATCGCCTGGGCATCTTGTTAGAATGCAAATTTTGGTTCAGTAGGTCTTTGTTAATGTCTGGGATTCTACATTTCTGACAAGTTCTTTGTTGATGCTGAAGGTTCCTGGGCCACACTTGCAGTAACAAGATCTTAGAGAGGAGCATGTTCTTTCACTAAACCATAGGGCAAGATTCCAGAAAAGGAACTGTATATTATTCATTTACAATATTCTACAATCTTTAAAGTACTCATTTGGTCTCCTCAAAGATAGGATTGGGCATGACTCATTGTTACTTTGGTTAAATATTGTGACGATCAATTTATTTTAATTGCATCAAATATGCTTCTGGTTTCACCTCCTTTTTTCCCCAACTCCTTGGTTACCCTCACTTGTTAGTTTAATTGGATTTAAGATAGATAAATATGTGGGAAGAAGGGGATGCCCCATATGTGATCTGCTGTAGTGAGGATGATCCAACATGTTTAAGATAATGCTAATTTTGTCAAGAGCTATTATTGTTATAGCTAGGGTTCTTAAATGCAAAAAAACAGGAACCACTCTAGCTCAAGTAGAAAAGTCATTTATGAAAATATTTTAGGCAGCTCATAGAATCGTAGAGAGAGTCGAGAGAGAGTACACAGCAAAAGCAACACATGTATTATTCCAGAGGACTCTACAGCAACACACTTTGGGCATTGACTCTGCAGTAAACCATGTACTTGCAGGTGGGCCTGGAATTTCGACCACTACTGCTTCCGAAAGCTGTACATGTCTCCACCATCCTTGCCACAATGAATTCTGGCCTCATTCTTTATGCTTGTTTTAGTTTGGTAGGCAACAAATTCCCACAAATTCCCACTCAAAACAAAAGAAATTTATTCTCTCACAATTCTGGGGGCCAGAAGTTCAAAATCAGTACCACTGGGTGGAAATCAAGAAAGGTGTTGGCATGTCAGTGTTCCCTCTGGAGGCTCTAGGGTACAATCCATTCCTTGTTTATTCCAGGTTTCGATGGCTTTGGCATTACATGGTTTGTGTCTGCATAACTCTGGTCTTTAAGGCCAGCATCTGTAAATCTCTCTCTGTTCTTCTCTGTGTTAAATCTTCTTCTGCCCACCTCTTATAAGGATACATGAAATTTCCTATAGAACCCACCTGGATAGTTCAGGTTAATCTCTTGTCTCAATAGCCTTAATTTTATCACACCTGCAAAGCCTTTACTATATAAGTTAACGTTCACAGGTTCCAGGAATTAGGATCTGACATAGTTGGGGGCCATTATTTAGTCTACTACAGTGCAGTTTGCTGTTGAATTAAAGTCTCACTTGTGCACTTCTTATTGGTGGATCATAGGTCACATGCCTGCTCCTGAGCTACAGAGGAGGCTGGGAAGTGAGCTTGTCATGAAAAGTGTTCAGAGATGATAGGTGGCAAAATACATGTCAAATATCTACTAAAATAGTCTCCAAACTTCATAAAATGAACTCGATGCCAGAATACTTAAACTGAGGGAAGCTACTTATGGATGAATATTTGGGGCACCAAATTTCAAGTCATGCAACTATTGACAAGGAAAATCATCAATCTAGAAAATAATTTTCTTTGACTTGAGGAGGGAGGGTGGCAAAAACAAAACAAAACAAAAAAATCAGTTAGCTTTGGGGCTGTATTTCTCTTCTGATCACAGAAAAAAATCTATTCCAGGACCCTAATATGGACAATTTAATTAGATTCTATATTTCACTAAGAATGACTTTTGGTCATCATGTCACGGTCAATTTCATTTCTTATTTGATCTGTTGTATCTTACTCCTGTGGTCCCTAGCATTGTCCAATACATTTGTGGCTATAAGGACTTGGGCGATAAGAAGTAGACAACTTCTGTTTCTTGACCTCCCTGATAAGTGATTTTTTAAACCAAAACGTCCTTCTTTCACCTCTCCCTTTTTCCTCAATGCACATATGTGCCTCCATGTCAGCAGTTAATTTTCCCAGCTCATCTCGTGTGTAATCCCTGCTAGAAATAATGGTGTTGACTCTTATTTTCCTAATCGGTCCGTCAAAAAAAAAAAAAAAATCAAATTATCTGTTAGCATCTGCCACGTCTTAATAGTGTTATAGTTATGGTAGGCATCTTACAAGTTGCACAGTGTCTATGTTACTGCAGTGAGAACAATAAATCTATGTTTTGGGGAGAACAATACGAAGGTATTGATATTAGCATTTATAGCAAATACAT
>NW_006442484.1:33600122-33652863 GCF_000325575.1 Pteropus alecto
GGTGTAAATACATCTTGGGCTCTTCTGTGTAAATAATCTTCTGAGAACATTGTTTTTATTGTTGACACTTTGCTGCAGGTTTATAAGACAGACTTAAAATTCAATCTGTTCCCTTGAGCATTTTTTTGTGACTCTGGCAGCATAATAAAAACTTTCTTTTAGAAGGCTCAGAATCAAAGTGATGAAAAAAAATTAAGTTGTGGATAAAAATGACTTTTTTTTTTTTTTTTTTTAAAAAAAGCTTCCTATTTCTCTGTTGAGAGATTTTTTTTTTTTCCCCAGGAAGGGGCTGTAGTATTATGATCTGATTGACAATGACCCCAGCTACGCCAAACACTAGCTGAAAAGTTTGAGGCAAATTTCTGACCCTTTCTGACACTCCATTTCTCATTATGAGAAAAATAACTATATAACCTTCTTACTTTCCAGCATCAGTTAACTTTTCCCTTTCATAAATATGACTGGCATTTTTAGAAAGGCATAGTTTAGTGCTTTTCTGTCCCTTGGGTTATAGAGTGGTTTTGTGTATGTCGAATGTTCACAAAATGTTCATCTCTCTTTTGTCCCCGACCCCCTGATTTAATGTGACCTTTTTGGTGGGGGGTGGAAGGATGAAGGAGAATTGTAGAGGTTTTGGAAGCTTCACTCTATGAATTAATACTTCTGCTTCAGCATAATGTTGGTATTTGATCAAACATAAAAAGCTTCAAGCTTTTAATGTCCTGCTGACACCAGTATCAACAAAGCATTGAAGCGGAAGCTTTCTGGCTGCTGATTAAAGGGAGATTTTATTTCACTAGCTTTAAGACCAAGTATACCTTTTAGTAGATCTTTCTCAAGGATAAGCTATACCATGCATTATAAATCAAATTCAAGAGTTTTAATAAAGGACCCTTGATAATTTGGTAATATATTATCACTATGTTTTGGAAAGGTGATAAACAACTGCATTTTATAGTGCAATTTAAAATAATAATATGGATTACAGTTGTGTTCAGTCATGAAAGTACAATTTAACAGTTTGAGCTTATAATAACCTTTTTCCCTTGACAGTGTCCACTCTTGTTTTAGCCCAAGAATGGCTTACTTGGGAATGGTTTGCTATGCTCGCTTTTGGAGTCTAGTAAGGATGAACATGTGTTTAATTGGAATTTTATGTTGTTGTTTTGGAAAAGCTTCACATGAAAATGAAATTGAAGGCTGGAGAATAAAGATTGCTAAAGACCGAGCCATTCTGATATAAAAAGTATATGGCCTATATCTGTGAACTTACTGTATCAGTAGGGGCCTCCAGGAAATGGGTGGCTCATGAGAAGTGGCAATTGAAGAGAGTTTAATGGCGGAACTATTGATAAAAGTGTGGGAATGTTACAGGGAGCAACAAGGGACAGCGAAGCACCCAGGAGCTCATGCAGCAGGGAGCCTTTGCCACCTCAGGCCTGAAGAGGCAAGCAGTTTTGCTGTTCCTGGATCTGGAAAACACTCTAGCTGTGGGGGAGGGGCAGGTGACAAGTGCTCTGGCCTCAGTGGAGGAAAGTGGCCACCACCGGTACCTTGCAGCAAGGTAAGGAGGGAGCCAAGAAGATTAAAATCCCCAACCTTTTTTTTTTTTCCCCCACTTTGGAATGTTCTTTTGCTGTTCCCCACTGGGCTGGGCTCAACTGAAGCAAGAAAGCAAGGAAGTCCAAGTGATATAGTCTGAGGCACGGAGCAGGGTGAAGACAGGTCGAATGTGGATTTGGAGGAATATCCAGCACACATATGAGACTGGAAGTGAGGACTGATGAACAAAACTGATGCTAAGAGACTTTGCTTTTATACCTGACGTAGATATGAACAATTAGAATCTAAACTCAATGATTTTCTAGTTCCCATTTTTCTGCTTTCCAGCCATTACCAATAAAAATGCTCTTTCAAGTTTCTCTCTTTTTCTTCCCCCTGGGGTTATGTGATTTTTCAGAGCTATTTGTTTTGTATCTTTCATCAGGTTGGAATGCAACTCAGGAGTTTTTAACAAGAATGCATCGGTCTCTAGGATCACAGAACAAAACAGAAACAATCCGATTCCTCCTACTGTCTAGGACTGCAGGAGGCAACCTTGCCATTCGCAAGCTCCATCGAAAAAAGCAGATAGATAACTTTACTTTTAATTGTCAGATATTCTGTATAGCTTGCCTAGGGTTATTGCTTCCCCCTCCTGCACCTCCTTCCTTCAGCTCCCCATTTTAAGAGCTCTCCTTGGGGCTTCTTCCCAGCTCCACATACCTTTTTGGATTACAAAGCAAAACTGCAATTATGTCTCACCTTCCCAGGTGTCTGCGTTAGCTGAGAATGCTATTTGCTCTTCTCTGATTTTATGGCCTCTTTCATTGTCTCTGGTTTACCATGTCCCCCCCTTTTCTGAACCTCCACCTTTCTTGCAGTGCTCTGGGGTCAGTTGTACCACAGGCAACACAGGCTACTGATAAGAGCTCGGAACTGGGCATCATGAGATTAGGTTTTGATTCCAACTTTGCCACAAATTAGCCATGTATCATTGGTCAAATCAAAGAATATTTCTAAGGCTTGCTTTTGTCATCTAGAAAACAGTGCATAAAATTGATCTGTGATCCCTATACCATGAAATAAATAGAATAAGAATGGTAGAAAAGGCCTAGTTGCCTTCACAGGAAATAGAGTCTAAGGTTATATAGGTTGGAACTTAAAGATCATAATTGTGTCCCAGGACCCGATTCTTGGTTTTTAAGCCACAGAAACTCAGTCTTGTTTGAGATCAGAGGATGTCAGGCCTTGACTCACCTTAACTAAACACCCACAAAGGCTGAGGTAGAGACCATAAATCCAATTTACGACTGTTCTGCCACTACGTAAGCACAGTGTACTTGTTCTTCAGTCACTGTGCCAGGATAGATTCCTTGGGTCTATACCCCGCTTCCGATGAGATTACACATACCTGGCACCTTCTACACCCATTTTGGAGCCACTGCTGTCACGACAAAAACACATAGGAGACCATAGTAGCTATCACCATGCCAAAGTATTAATTTACACTTAGAAATTTAAGACAAGAGTACTTACACGATCAGCACCTTCTCTCAAGCTGCATGGGGAAATTTAATCAGTCACAAGCCATTTCCTTTATCATAGGCAATCCTTCTCCTAGGGACCTAAAGTCTGGGAGGTCAGACATTCTCTCAGCACTAGCAGACCTAACACTGGGGACCCAAATCCCAACTAGAAATTTTTGGTGAGCATGGAAACGGAACAGAGGAAGTTCTGATTGATAGCACAAGGAAAGATGGTCTAGTAATGCATCCATCTCACCCAGGGATGTCCTTGGAACTCTAAAATCCTTTGGTCATACTTCTAGAAGCTTTGCCATTAGAAGCGGAAGTATCATCAACCCATTATCCAAGTCCCCTTCCCCCCACAAAATTGTGAGAATGTCTGTCTCTGAGCATGCTTCTGCTGGGGACAGATTCCCCTCCCCATCCACTGCTTAGCACCTCTTACTTTCTTAGATATATTTAATCATGTTACAATCTAGACAGGTGGCCCGGGGAGCTATTTTCTCTCTTGTAGACAACTTGCTTATTTATGCTCAGATACAATCTATGTGGATTTCAGAGTTAAATTCTGAGGGAGATTCTTGCTTCAAATTTGGACTAAGCCTTAAACCCTAACAGCTGAAGGAAAAGCTTAAGATTTTACTGCTCTGCTGGATCAGTCGAGCCCTCTGTGAAATATGTCAGTGAAGCTGGGACAAGGCTGCCGCTCCTACAGTTCTCTCATATGCTCAATGTGAATTGGATGTGTTGGCTCCCAAATCCATTTATGCCAATTGTACTTGGTATTAGAGTTGTACCATTTAAACTATTTTAAAAATATGAGTATGAAAAGAGAATTCTTTATGAAAACTAAGCTAAAAGCTTTGCAAAGAATTGATAAAGGTGAATAGGTAAAATTTTTATTGTTGAACCACAAATTATAAATATTGGGAAAAATTATAAAACTTTACGGCTTTGCAGTCAGATTGTTCTATAGCTATCTTAAATTTTCACTCCTCTAAAGACACTGAAACTGGAGATACTGAAAAAAACCTTATAGACACGCTTTATGCATGAGACCAATATTGAATGAAATAATATTGAATGAATGACACTGCCCTTGCACCAAAAAAATCTGTGGATAAATATATATTTATGTGTCCTAATAGAAAATAAAATGTTTGAGCTAAGTACTAATCTATCAATTTTTATGATTCCTCGCTTTAACTGATAAGTTTGTTCCCTGACTAGAGGTTCCAACTGAGTCAGATAAAAGGGCTTCAAATGTAATATGAGTAATGATAATAACGATATGATAATTATAATGGCTACCATCCATGGAACTACATTTTTTAAAAACAGTTTATTGTTAAAGTGTAACATTAAACTTATTTTTTAAAATGCAATTACAGATTATCTTTTAAAGCAATACATAAACAAATAGGCCTTCTTTTGTAATATATCTCTTTCCCCTTTAAACTTCCCTTGAGAATTATAAGTTGTAGTGTCAACTCCAGGGAGTTTCTGTGGTGAGTACCATGTCACCAAGATCCTTCCCTGTCGCCAGGAGGCGCTGCTTCATTCAAGTGTGCCCTCTGTTGGGCCATGTGAAGAGACTGTTTTATTTTGCACCTTTAGATGTCATCTGGAGTTAAGCGAGTAAGACAATTTCTTGTCTGACCAGAGGAGCCCTTGCTTGAGGACTTCATGTGCCGATGGACTGGGCAAACACTGCATTTATTCAGGCATGCTCAGTCTTCAACGAGTTTCTTGTTAGTCTCCACAGAACCACATTTTGAATCAGAAACTTCAAGGTCGTTATTGATACACCGAGGTAACACTTCCTGTGAAGTGCCCACCTCTTCTGACTCCTTTCAGTGAGGTTTTTCTTGTTCTGCCTTCTGGCTGTGGGTCTCTCCCTTTCCTCAATGTCTGTAGGGACAAGAGACTTGCTGATTTCTACATCTTTGAGTTGAGTGTCTAGCTCTATCAAGACCTACTGTGTAAGAAGGTAAAAAGTAAAGTTTAAAATACCTTTTGGGGACATCACCTTATAAGTTGGGATTAAAGAAGCTCAAGTTAATTAACAAACCACTGTATGGAAACAATAGTAGCCACAATTTCAGAGTTGGGGGAAGGGCAGGAGAAAATATTAATACGGTCCTTTAATAATATGCCATTTAAATTTAAAATATATTTATTTGAAAAATACCCAGGAAAATATATAATGCTTGAATTTAATGTAAATGAGAGACTTAATGGGAGAATCCGAAAAGGGCATTTTATATTAATTTTAAAAATCAATTTCCATTATTAAATAGAAACACAGGAAACATTGAAAATAGCATAGATCAGGATGTCATTTTTTTTTTGCAAAAAAAAAAATTGGTATTGCTACTCATAATTACAAGAAATGGATGACAATATTTTAAATGAGTTAACTTTGGCCCATCATGCTCACTTCATGGTGTGAAGAAAACAGCACTTGAATGATTTTTTTCCCTTAATTTGTTCTAAATTACAGCAAAGTGCTCTGCAAGAAGCAAGTGCCTGTGTTAATTAACTGAGCAAAAGAGGTCACTGGTATACACAGGACTCATTTTGTGGTTTTAGTTATAGATTTTCTTCTGCAATTAGAATTCTTCATTAAGCGTTATAAGCACATGTAGATTTTCACTTTTTTATCTAGCATTTAGATTTAGGCACATTTGTTGATTTTTCTCTAAAAAAATTTAAAATGTAACAATAATAATGGAATTGACTTAAGAAATGAAATATAATTCAACATTTTATAAGTACATTTAAAATATTGATGTTTATCTAAGCCTAAATATTATAACTGAACTTTTTAAACTGTATACACTGTTATACTTCAGATTTTATAACATAAAAGAATTAATAAATGTGAGTTTTCAGTCATTTTATATTGAATTGTAAACATTGGAGATAAAATTCTAAATGCTGTAAATTCTTGTAAATAATCCAAGATACCAAAAGTTTCATCAGGCTTTAGAGAACCATAAACAGCTAAGTCACTATTTCTAAAATAAATATAATTAAAAATTTTAACTTTTGAAGTCATAAAGATAGCAGAGAAAGCTGTTTTATCTAAAATTTTCTACTATTTAATAGGTATCATTTTCCTTGTTAAGCCTCTTTCTTTACCTGACAGAATAAATCAGTACCCTTTTTTTTCCTGATTGTTTTTTCTGTTATTCTTTGTATCACATTGCATTGTACTTATTACATATTCCTGTCCATATGAGACTCAGAGATAGGATTTTATTCATATTTCCACCCCAGAGGCTAGGAATCTCTTTGGGTCATAGTAGCCTCTCAATAAATGTTTACTGATCAGAATTGCTTATCAATACACTCGCTGTAAGTGCTGCCATATATATATATATTATTATTATTATTATTATATATATATTAGTGGTTGCTAAGATGTCCAAGTATGTTAGACTTCCCATTTAGGTTTTTATTCTCTAAATCCAGGGTTAGCAAACTTTTCTTGTAACAGGCCAGATAGACATATTGTAAGCTTTGTGGGCAATTCAGACTGTGTCGCAGCCATTCAATTCTGGTGTCATAGCCTGGAAGGGGTCATATACAATGCAGAAATGAATGAGGATGGTTGTGTTTCAATAATTTTATTTACAAAAACAACAAACAACAAGCCAGATTTGCCCCTTGCCAATTTCAACTCTAAATCATCATTTTGAGATATGGAGGTAAAGGGACTAGAGATTACAACCATCAATTTTAATAATTACTATAGTCGAAATTTCTTATAAATGTTGGCAATGAGAATTATGATAGCCATAACATTTTTGAAATCCCTTCCAAGTTTTGTTCCCTAAAACAAAGAGGAAAGTAATACATTTATTTTTCTCCTCTGTACCTTTTCGAGTATGAATACTAAGCTATGAGATAGTAGTGGAAAAGCAAGAGTTAAGAGAATTAGAAGAGCTGACAAGACGGGGAGGTGAAATGAAAGAAGAGTGTGGATGAAAGAGAGCAGAGAGAAGTAAATGTGGCTGGCAGCAAGATGTACCTTGGTCCAAATTCTCCAGTGCATGGGCTGTTAGATGAAAGAAAAACTGGATTTTGCTTATTTCTCATTGAAGACAAGGAAGAAAGAATGTCATAGACCAATGGTTCTCAAACATTTTGCTTGCATACTTCCTAAAAGAATTTTGAAAAAATGTATATCCCTTCACACATTTCTAAGTTGACATCTGAAATCTGTTATAATTAAGGTGCAATTTTCAGCATATTATAAACAATGACATTTTAAAATAAATGTGTCATGTCACTCTTTTAATAAAACTAATGGAATCTAATATCATATCAGACTTTAAACTTTTTATTTTGAAATGATTTTAGGTTTACAGAAAATTTACCAACACAGTACAGAGAATTCTTGTACACCATTCACCCAGTTTCCTCTAATGGTACATTTCACATAACCACATTACAGAAATTAAAACTAAGAAATTAATATGGGTTTAATACTATTAACTAAACTATAAACTTTATTCTAATTTCAAATTTTCCATGATGTTCATTTTCTGTCCTAGAGTCGAATCCAAGAGTCCACTTTGCATAGTTGTCATGTCTCCTTATCCTCCTCTAATCTGTGACAGTTCCTCAATCTTTCCTTATCTTTCATGACCTGGATGCTTGAAATGGTCAATTATTTTGTAGAATGTTCCTCAATTTGGATTTGTCTGATGTTTATTATTAAATTGAGATTATGCATTATTGGGGAGGATACCAAAGAAGTTATGTGCCCATCTCAGGACATTATACCAGGGGTACATGATGTTGAACTGATATGATTAATTACTGCTTATGTTAACCTTGATCACTTGATTAAAGAGATTTCTCCACTGTACAATTTGTACTTTCTCATTGTAATTAGCGACTATCTTGGAAGAGGTACTTTAAGGCTATGCATATTTCTTGTTTCTCCTCAAACATTCACCCACTAATTTTAGCACTTCCTGGTGGATCTTGCATGGAAAATCATTACTGTGGTGTTTACCCAATGATGATTTTTGTTTCATTTCTTCTACATTTATTACTTGGAATTCTGTAGAGAAGAACTGTTGCTTCTCTGCAGTTTATTTATTCGTTCCCCCCAGTTATTTATTTTTATCAATGTGGACTTATAGATATTTATTCTGTGGGTTTTAATACAATATAATAATTTTTTTTTTTTTTTTTTGCTCAAGTTGTTCTAGCTTTAGCCATTGGGAACTCCCTCAGTTTGGATCCTGTGTCTTTTGGACATCTTTTTGTGAGCACTTTCTTATTTTTTGGCACTACAAGATATTCCATTTCATCTTATATTTTTCCTGCCCCAGACTTGGAATCAGCTGTTTCTCCAAGGAGCCCTAGTTCCTTTGATAGGAGATACGAAAACAATTTTAATTCCACCATAATTTATTTAAAAGTAGAAATACACACAAACAAGTACTTTAGCAGTCAGAGATTTTACTTCCTTTTTCTCCTTAGTCTTTTATTTCTATTCCAATCTCCCCACATAATTTTATCCTAATGTAATATATTTTTGCTCTTGAAAATATTTTATTTATCACCTTGTCATATTTGACTGCAGTGAAAAAATATGTATGTAAATCAAAATTATTTTTCAAAAATTCCTCTGTGAACATAGGTTCTAACTGTTATATATATATTTTCTATTTTGAGTTGTCATTTCAATTATTATTAGTACACAATTGATCTAAACAACATAAATAAATTACAACAGTTAATAAGTAATTAGTACATATCAAACTAAAATGTTATAGGTAATGCATCTTCTAATAAAATGAAAGTATCATAGATAAATTAATATTAATTTGAAATTGTTAGAATGAGTCAGGATTCGTCATGAATTCTATTCCTTTTTTTTTTTTTTTTTTGGTAGCTATATGTGCTGAGAAAGTCTGGTAGAAATTGCTGGTGCTTGCCGTAGTTGATTATCCGCTCCTTCCTGAGTACTGGGAGACCTCCCAGACTTTCTTAAAGTTAGATTGGACCATGCGACTAGTTCTGGCCAATGGTATGTGCGCGAAAGTGCCATGTATTGCTTCAGGACCCAGTAACTTAAGGATTCTCTACTCCTTTTGCCTGCCATAGCATCATTGGAAGCCCCATGTTCCAGAGGTAGGAACATGCACCTTAAACATATGAGTTATTGCTTGGGAATGAGCTGCCCTGGAGAGCCAATGGAACCATAACAGGCTTTGCATGACCAAGAAGTTAACTTCTGAGTTTTGTTTTGAACCACTGACATTAAAGTGTTTGTTTGGTTCCACACCATCCTGGCTAATATAGAAACTTTATTATATAAATAAGTAGATGGGAATGAAAGATTTGTTATAGAAATATAACTCCATTATTTGAATTCCTTTCTCATATGTGCCCCAAATCACAGTGATCCTACATTCAAAATTATTTTTCATCATCTACCAACTGACAATTTGATTATGTTCTCCTAGAGTTTGCTTAAAGCAAAGAACTGGACACACCTGATTTGCAAAAGAGTTTGTTGCCCAGTCATTAGAATGATTCACTTTGTCAATTTCCTAGCAGTAAAATTAAAAGACTTTATAAGACTTTTCAAATGATTATTAATTATGTCTGTTACTCTTTCACTTATAGCACCTTATTTTACCTGATATACAAAGTAAGATTGGGAAAAAAGAAATACTGTTAATTTCATTACACTTTTGTCTATACTACTTTTCTATTCAAATGTTTGTGTGTTAAGAACTTTAATCAGAATGCTACAGTTGCAAATTTAGCTTATTGAATGAATGAATGAAAAATCTTCATCATAAAACTTAATTGGTAAGGCCAATCCTCATTGTCAAACCCATTAGTCAAATAGGACAATGTTCAGAAAAAGTCTGATTTCATTTTTCAATTCAGTAAGCATACTGATACTCACCCTTATTTAGAAATCTAAGATAAAGTACAGAGCTTTGCCATGAGCTTTCCACCAGGATAAAGTTAAGATATAGATTCTTATCAATGTCTATATTCCCCTTGCTATAACCAGATTGTCTCTCCAGAGATACCTGCTTTGATAGTAGTAAGGGGTTGGATGAAATAATGTCTTAAACAAAGTGATTATCACTCCTGCTGTTCCATTATGCAATACATATTAATTTAGAATATTCCAACATGGAATTTCTAATTCATCATTTTATTCTTAACAGAAAAATGTGTGAATACAGGGAAAGAAATGAGGCTCTACACCTTATAATTCCTTTATTAAAAGATGCTTCACTGACATGATTGTTTTGATTTTTTTGCCATGGAGGATTTTCCCAAGGTAAAGCTTCATTTTAAGAGTGAAAGTTATATCTTTTTTTGTTTTTGTTTTTGTTTTGTTGTTTTGTTTTGTTTTAAGTAGAGATAGGCATTTGTGCAAAGAGAGGTAGGAAAGAAGAAGCAGTATGAAACCATGACCTCGGGAGTGTTCTCATGCAAGTTCATGTTAAGGAAGACTACATATGAGGTTAAAAATTCTAGAAACTGAGCTCCTGTGTCCCTTGGAAATCTTTATGCACCTTTAGGATATATGTCCACAACTTAAAGACTTAACTTAGAAAATGTTATTTCAGTAACCTATGGAGGGTACATAATTAATGAAAGACGGATCTCATGTTAAGTTCTGGCAGGCAGAGGATGGAGACCCATTGGAGGACTCCAAGGCCTTAGGAGATGGAGGCCCTACTATGTAGGAAGAACTTGGACCCATGAATGACTTAATAGAGCCCAAGTCCTCCAGTAAACCCATGTCAGTGTGGATGAAAAATAAACTTTTGCTGTGTTAAGTCACCATGATTTGGGGATTGTTTGCTACAGCAGTTAGTTAGCCTCTCCTGACTAACAGCAGTGGATGGTGCTGGATAGAATCTCACTATTGCAGGAGCGAAGTGTCCTTGTAGCCAAGAACTGCAGTGTCCAGGTAGGGAACTGAATGGGAGTCACAGCCAATTCTCTAGGGATGAGATAGTACCAGGAAGAGCCAGAATGGGGCCAAATCAAAGAGACTAGACTACAGGTTGCACCAACTACATACTTCATAGCAGATGCCAGCAGAATTTCCAGGAGTGGGGCCAGACAACTACCTTCAGTGGATACCAGAAAACACACATCCACAGTCAGTTATTACCTTCTTCTTCCCATAAGGATGTAACAAGTTCTTGTATATCCATCTGCCATTTTGAGGAGGAAAAAGAAACTCCAAAAGACTTACTGTTTATCTAGAGAGACCATCTAATACATCCTGGATAGGGAATGGAACTTTCAATAGAACAAGTATTTAAACTACAAGAACATTACCTTGGAGCTGGAAGAGCCCAAGATATCCAAGATTTTCCATTACCCAGAGTCACAGAAAATAATTGATTTTTTTTTTAGAAGGGAACACATTAATTATATGTGAATGAGTCTGTGACCCAGCTATTTTTTTTTCTTTTCATGTTGTATCTATGAAATCTAGTTCAGATTAAAAATAGATGTAGAAAAAATGTTTTTAAAGTGCACATATATGGGTAAAACAGAATATTTCAGTACTTTCTATTTCTGAAGTTCCAGTCATGTGAAGGACTTCATGGTCTGTCCATGGGGACAGAGTCTCTGGACATGTGGCTCAATCCTAAGTACCAAAGTAGAGAGCATTGACAAGCAGCGCAATTTCTTTCTGCAAAACCACTTTACTAATGACATACTTTGTCAAATTGTTATGTGTGACTATTTCACCTCAATATACCTTGACTGAAAGGATAATTGATTAGCAGTTTTTTAGCAAGTCCACAGAAAAGAACAGAACTTTAATTTCACTTGACAGATTGTTAAATTGGGCTTTTATACCATCTGGTTAGTTCAAGCCAGTCATTTTTTTTTTTTTTTTTGAGTCATAAACACACAACTGTCACATCGTATAATATCTTTGAAAAAATAAAGCTCCAAAACTTAAAAACATTATGGAAGTTGATTGTTCCAGTGTGTAAACTACACAGCAGTATCCAAGAGCTGCTTTTGGAAGCTATATTAACTGTTTCAAGCCACAAGGACTTCATTCTTAGGGCTTGCTCTTCAAATTGTATTTCTAATGATAATGGTTTTCCACTTAGAAGTTTATTCATACCTTCTCCCAGAGCTCCATCTTGTGACTAGTGGCCACCAGTTTTGAGGCCGCTGGTTGTAATAATTAAAATACACATTCGAGGGAGGCCCTGAGAGTTCCCGTTTTTCTCTATCACGAGATCTTACTTAATTTTCGTAATCATCTGATATTTCCTACTCATGTATTTCTTTATTGGTTTACTGCCAGTTTTCCTTCATTAGAAAGTAAATACCATGAAAACGCAGATCTCATTGATTTGCTCACCCCAGCATTTCTAGAACGGTGCTTGGTTCTTAATAGGAACTCAGAAAACATTTCTGTAATGAGTAAACTTTTAAATATTGATGATAAAGTCATTTTTCTTTAAGAAATTAATGAAGAAAGATCGGATCTGATTTTAAATTTATGTACGGTATTATACTTTTAATCACTATTCACAACTGCACTAACTAGTCCAACATGAATGGAGATGGTTTCCCAGAACCATAGCTTACTAAGTAGAACACCCCCAATAAACTCATTGATACAGCAAAGGTATCTAGATTACTATTGGAGAGTAATTTATTTAGTACTTCTCAACATATCCTCTAACCTGGTTCTAATGGAACTGTAATTCAGATCTTCAATTTTTCCCCTTTAAATTCAAGTTACATTTTATATCTTTTGGTTGTTAGGAGTGTTATTTTATACCTTCAGTTTTTAACAAAACTCATGAGTTTTAACAATATTAAAACTCAATAAATGCCTTTAGGTTTATCTATAAGGTATTATTAACTATCAAACTGAGTAGTCATTTAGTAATTGAAGGTTTCGGGCCACATGATGTGGCTGCTTATGAAAGTATGCTGCTAACCAAGACTGTTATTATGTAAGGAAAAGTAATTTCTCTTCTTTAGTTTGAAAAGTAAGAAGTAATAAAATGAACGTCACCCTAAATGTTAGTTTAGAGCCCAGGACCTGTGAGTTTTGAGCTTAGAAATCAGTATTTTCCAAACTCTGCTGTTAAAACTGAATTAAAGAGATTACATTAAGAACAAACAAGAAACTTCTTAGAAGCTTTTTCCTTTTCCTATCACATATAAGTGTAAGGTTTTAAATTTTGACTTGCTTCTTCTCTCTCTCTTTCAGTAGAATGGGTGTGAGTAAATGTCTGAATAGACACCAGCTTAGTTTTAAAATTACCCCCAAATTTTGGTAGAAACATGGTAATGCAAAAATTATTATTCACGTTGGTTTGAGAGTTTTCAGTAGGGAGTTTCTTTTAATAGTTATTGTTTTCTGAATAGTAACCATTGTGTAATTTCCCCTTTTAAAAAATAGATCACAATTGAAGTGAATAAATCAACATGATTTGGTTACAATTCAAAACCAGTAATCACTTTAAGAATAATAAAAATAGTGACACAATTCACATTATGATGGCATCTGATCTGTAAAGGAAAATACAGAGGAGGCTTTCCTATTAAGTCTTCTTTACGGTCCTCATGGTTGTGGCATTCTCCGACTTCATCATTATTGGTCATTCTTCTCAAGATCAGAAATGAGAATATTTTCTTCCAAATGTACTGTACTAAAGTTGGTTGTAGGATAGTAAGGATTGCCAAACTCTTCAAGTCTCCTGGAGATACTGTTACTGTGCTTGTATATGCAGAAGGAAAGTGTGGAAATTGCCAGAATTACTATCAGTGTCAGTGCTACGGCAAGAGGTACAATGCTGTGACTTGGTGCTGAAAGAAGATGAAAAAAAAAAAGGAAAACTTCAATGACAATGAAATAAGACAGATACCGTCACATAGCTACTTTCTATTTTATTATCTAAGAAAAATAAAAATATTATCTACTGTTCAAACATACCTTTTCTTGGATGTTCCTTTACCGTGTGAAGATCTAATATCAAATACAAAAAAAAATGAGATGAAAATTTTCTTTTAGTTTTGCAAAATTATGTCATTACTTTTATCAGGGCTCAGCAAACTATGGCCCATTGGTTAAATCTGGGCACCTGTTTCTATAACTAATGCTTTATTGGGACTCAGCCACGCTCATTCGCTTATGCATTACCTATGTCTGCTTCATCCTACAATGGCAGCATGACAGAGACCATATGTCCCTCGGAGCTGAAAATATTTATATCAGGCCCTTTATAAGAAAAGTTTGCTGACCCCTGATTTACAGTAATCATCATTAGTGCTAACAAATACATATATTGCTTTTTTTTTTAAGCTGAAGAATACCCATCTAGTCTCAATACTGTACTGCAATAAAAATGTGATTAAAAGATAGTCCCTACCTGCAAGAAACTGAGTTTTGTTGGGATCTGCTTTGGAGTTTGTCCAGCAGTGTAAACCACCCTGCCTTTATGCAAGGATTTAAAAATCAACATCTCACCTTTGTGATTTCAAAAATCTTGGGAAATTAATAATAGGTCCTCCATTCAGAAAGTTAGAGGGTTCCTGTTTGAGGATTTTCTACTGTAAAAATGTATCTCTTACAAGTAGACCATATCTCAAAATTTGATCTCTGCTATTTTTGAGATCCAGAGGAAGATCAGTAAAGGGTTTGTGACTGGTGCAATCCTCATGCCCATTTCCTCTCATAGACTTAAAAGCAACATTGACATTGTTACCAGTAGCAAAACCACATTAAAAAAAAGCTTGTTTTTGCAATTTAAAAATAATAATTGTATAATTTTGCATAATATAATTTAAAACATGTATTATTGTATATGTATGCATGCGAAGATACTTCTTTAAGAAAAACAACTGTTTAAAAAAAGTATTTATTCTCAGGATGGAAGCAGTGAGAAGCTGTAGAAGAAGCACATAGTCAGAAAATTTGGAGTATAATCTTTGATGTAGCCTCAGTTTGGACAAATACTTTTCTCATCTATAAAATGGAAATATTCTATCTGTTCCATTGCCTTGCAAAGTTGCTGTGAAGGATGAAAGAGGTATCCTATATATTACAAAAAGCTACTGATCACTTGGGCATGTCACTTATCACAGAGTTGATATTCACATTATTGGGACTTCAAACATTGGTGCCCACACCTACCAGATTTTTCTTCTTTCCCAGTATGAAATTAGTCACCAAGTTTTGATGATTCTCTTTTCCTATTTCTACCTTCCTTTTTTGTTCCTAGTTCTATCACTAAAATTACAACTGCCTCCCTTTACATCCAGATGAATGAGACTCCACTGCAAGTGTCCACAGAGCACGTAGGAGGGGTCCCTGTCTCCTTCACCATGAAGTTCAGTTCTTTCTGCTGCACCCTCTGTGAATGGATCCTACATTACCATCCAATTTGATTCCCATCACCATCTAACATGAGCCTTTCACTCCAATCTAAGCTCGTTCTTGATTGCTGCCTTTAGTTATGCTGCCTTTAGTCATTTGTCCAATATGCCTTCCTTCCTTTATTCTCATCGTCTTTTGGAATTCCAAGGCTTCATGTCCCCTGTGAAGTCTTCTCCAGCAGCCCAGGCCACAATAATCCCTCTATCTTTATAATACTGACGCCTAGAAACTATTGTGATTATTATAAACACCTTCCCACTGTTAATGATCCTTATTAACATTCTATCTTAAAAATCTCTGCTATTATTTGCAACACATTAGAATTTTGTGGCTTAGATTTCTAAAATTATTATTTTTTATCACCACATACTATGTAGCTCAAGATGAAGTTGTAATATGACTTTTATAACATATTATGACTTACAACAGAGAATCACATCTGCTTATCCACAAGGATACCTAGGCCTAGATTATATTTCTTGGGACCAAAGATGAACTTGAAGACTTCTGAGTAGCAGTTGCCAAAATGAATGTTGCTGGTTTAGAGTTCTAGCTCTATTCGCTTGAGGTAAACTGTTTTTTCAGTTAGGTGAACAGCTAGAGTGACACAAGAAAGTCATAGTCTTTGAGTTCATTTATAACAACTTTTTCCTCATATCAGAGAAAGAAGGAGCCGAAGTGTTGCCTGACTTGTTTGATGTAGAACAAAATGACTCTAGACTCTATCTGAACATTCCCTGAATACTTGGATTTTAAAACCTTTAAATGCTAAAAGGTGAAATCAAAAGGAAGAATTACCCTTTGACTTTACCCACCTGCCTCCATTTTACATATAAATCCTTTTTTTTCTTGACACGGGGATAACTGCCACATTCCTTCAGGGATTCTCAGGGCAACACACAGATGGGGTTTGATGTTATCCATCTCTGGCTTCCGAATACCCCAGTTTGACTGGTCTATGGGAGTTCCATCAAACCACTTCATGGTTTTATCTGTGGGAAAATTGCTGATTTATAATTACATGCATTGTTATCAAATATCCTAAGACTGGAATGAACTATAAAAAGCAATCCCTAAATTTAATGAGGTTCTCTTCTTATCTGATGCTGTCAACTCAGGAAGTACAGACATGAACTCAACATCAGAAGGTAGGTATTGGTAAAGTTGCCTTGTGAACATCTCTATTTATTTTAGATATATTGTTGTAATTTAGCTCACTTAGAATATCATTTTTGTAAATGTAAGTTTTAATTTTGAAATATTTTATATTATCATAAACAATTCAAAGAAATCATTTAATAAACTAAATGAACAGAGAAAAAAATCCTTTGAAGTCCTAACATCTATATCGTCACAAAATGGCTCACTTTCTGAAAGAAGTTTACAGTGAGTTTCTTTAAATAGCAAGCCAGTCGTGTACCTAGATTGGGGGCCATGGGAAAGTCCATCCGTGTTTAGGCAATAAAGCGGTGCATTGTTTGAAAAGGATTTAGAACCAACAATAAAACTAAGAGTCAGCTTTTTTATTATCACCATGTGCTAGAAATTCTAAATAATGTCAATGATTGAAATATTCCTCCTTGTCAGGGTGGATCCACCCTCCATCTTGGTGCACCACTGTAATGAACTATCCATACCAATTCAAATAATTTTCTTTACAAGTGCTTTCAATAACCATTTTCATCAAGGAAAGAATACCATGCTCTCATTGGTTTCAAACTCTGGTTTTTATGAGTAGCAAATGATTCTAATAGCATAATTTATCACTGAAATGCCTCCATAACTTTATTGTGCTTTTATAACACTTAGGAACCCAGAATATTTTCAAGTAAATATGGTTTGGTGTCCAGCCAAGCATCTTCATGAAGATAAATTTGTTCTTTGTTTGTTGTCATTTGGGGAATTTTGGGGTTATTCCATAGGAAAAAAGGGAGCAGGGAAAAGGGTTAGTAACGTTGTCTTGGAAAGAAATGGCTTTAAGACTTGTGCAATTTTTTTCACAGCAAATGTATCCAAAGAGAGTTTTCTGGTTCATAGATACCAGTTTCATCAACCTTGACCACTGTAGATTTGTTTATGCCCTCTCCTCTTTTCTACCTAAATCACTTACTGTCACCATCGAACTGAGCATTCAACCAAACCATCTGGACAGAAGAACCAAAAGCAAAAAGCTCTTCTAGGAGAAATGATTTTTCAGTTTCATCCTTGATTGTTAAAAGATTAGATCCTGTAAAAGAGATAAACAGCAAATGAACAAGTATTTGTTTTTACATGTGAACACAATTTAAAACATGTCTCCCATACCATAATTTTTAAAGCTTAGGCCTTGAAAAGTAAAAATTTCCATTGTACGTAAGTGATTTTTGATTAAAAATGTTAAAGTAAAACCATATTTCTTAAAAGATACAAGCTTATACTTAAGAAGTGAAACACAAAATATTAACTTTAAGGGAACATTAAAAATTCATAATTTAAATGCATTCAAAAGGAACAGTTTTTGGAGACAGTGCAATAGTCTGAGACATAATCTTAGGTTTTCAAATTCTGTACTAGACATTGAGTTTCACATATTAGCCATCCCCCCCAAAAGCAAATCCAACAGTATTTTTTCGATTGTTTTTGCTGTTCCTCCTAAAGTTACTAAATAATCATACAAATTAAAAAACACATTGTTTACTGAAGTATCAAGAAGGAGCACATTAAAACATTTTACCATCACAAAAGAATTACCTTCCCTTTTGCAAAATTCATGAGCAGCCTCAAAACTCATACTGTCTAGGACTGTAGAAAAACTGTAGCAATTACTTTTGAATTTTATCCAGGGAATAGATGTTTCGGAGCACAACTCTGGGTGTCCAAATGGTCTTATTTCTATAAACAAAAATCAGTTATGATTTCAATGTGGTGACTAGGTTGAGATAAACATTGCATTATATGTTATGAAAGACCAAGAAAAATATATGTAATGAGATTTTCATGGCAGTATTCCGAAGAGTGGGTTTAATCTAAATGATTACAGAACTAGGACTTTATGGCATTTGTGGCAGAAATAATCTTTACCTAATAGGGTAGAGTAATGCATAGCTTCACAAGCTTAGTTTGGGTGCTGCCAGGGTGAGGGCAGCTAACTTTTATGTTTACAATTAGTATCCTAAAGGTTGGAAAAATTGGGGGATATAATTCATAGAAATACTGGCAGCTGAATGAAGCTGACAAAAGGCAATTCCATATGTACAAAATGTGTTCCATGCAGTGCTAAATATTACAAATTTAGCAAACCCTTACCCGCTAATCAACTTATTAGAGAAAATAATACATTCTATAACATATCATATCATATAACAAAACATAAAACATAACACATAACTCAGGGAAATTTGGGGTGGACTTTGCTTCAGAGGGCAAGCATGACAGTCAGACACATTCACCCTGAGATCCTAGGTGAGTGGCTGTGTGCATGATACCTAACCTCCCTACACTCTGGTTTTTTATCTACTAAAGGGCACTAAGAACATCTTGCTTAAAATTGGAGAAGTTTAAATGAACTAGTGCCTGATGCTTCTTAAACACTCAATAAACACAGTATTATTGAAAAGAGAAGGCTAACTTTTATGGTGTTTTGGAAGCAGAATTAGTTCTTCCAATATATATGGCTATCATTTACATTTTTATCCTGAATTGTCTTGATCTGAAGTTACATAATGCGCATGCTACTTGACTTGTAGTATTCAGAACTTAAAAAATAAATGTACTTTTACTAAATGAGATTACAAAAAAGAACAACTGGTGTTACGTATATCACAGCAATCAAGGGAAAGGAGATCTGGTATAATGGGATAAACATTACATCAGAAAACAAGGATATTTATTTCTACTCTTGGAGCTGTTGATAGACATCTATGAGATCTTCAAGAAGCTAGTTAATGCTCTGAGTTTGTTTCATCTTTAAAATAAAGTTTACCTGGTTGGGCCAGGTGAAGCTTAAGTGCAATTAAATGTTATTAACATATAAATATGTATGTCATATAGATATAAATATTATTACCATTATTATTATTATGACTCTAGAATCTTACTAGTCCTTGACTTAAACATAAACCCTCAGTCTGGCATTCAAGGTAATCCACACATACTCCTAACCCATGTTTCTAGTCTGATTTCCTACCTCTCCCTTTCTTAGAACTTATGATGCAGGACACTCTCCACACCAGCTTTGCCTTATATATGACCAGTCCTTTCTTCCTTTCATGTTTTTGCCCAACCTTTCAGCTCAGAATGCCCCTCCATGTCCCATCATTGGTCTGTTTACATCCCACCCATTCTTCAAGGCCAATTTTCATAGTCATGTCCTTCAAGAAGTCTTTCTACATCTCAAGGGGACATGATGTGTTCTTTATTTTGCTAATGCTCACAGTTGCTACTTCTCATATTGTTTGGTAGCACTGCCTCGTATTACAGCTACCTGCCTGTACATCAACTACCAGAGGGTAGATACTCCTTACTATTCTTCTTCATAGTTTCTGCTTGGCACAATGCCTTGCATACAGTAGGCACATAATACATATTTCTTGAGTTGGATAAAATTGAACCTACCTGTAGGTACATGACAAATAGCACCTTGCAGAAACGACTCACAGCCTATGCTACTCCAGCGCCCATTGGTGTCAGCAAAAACACAGTCACCCAGAAAGGGTGACTCATCATCTTTCCAAAAAGTGAAGGAGGATTTGGTGCCATCTGCCCAGTCAAAATTAAGACCACTCTGTGGAGGAAAATTGAACCATCATTTCCTTGCCAAGATTGCTGGTGGCATTACCCAATGTTGTTTGAACATACCTAACTTCACACATAAATTTATATTTCCACATCTTATATTTCTATTTCAGTTGTCTAGGACAACTTGTGAATATGGCCTGACAAAAAGGAATATCAACCACAAGAGATATCATTTTTAGTTTTGGGGAATCCTTGGATCACTGCCAACATAATTTCCCAGCAAGCAATCAGAATGAAGTTGGATCAATACTTTACTCTTAATGCCAAAAATTAAATTTCAGATTGATCAAAGATTTGAATATAAAATCGAACACATAAAAATGCTAAAGAAAACTTGGCTAAATATTTTACACTATTAGCGTGGGGGAAAATCTCTCTAAGTCTGATACAGAATCCAGAGGCCATAAAGCAAAAATTGACTACATAAGTTAAAACATTCTGTAATACAAAAAATACAATAAACGACCACAAAATGCCATCTTTTCACCTATCCCACTGACAGGGATTAAAATTTTGACATACCTAGTGTTGGCAAAGATGTGAAAAAACTCGATGTTATCATACACTGTTGTTGGCATGTCAATTGGTGCAAACTTTTAGAGGGCAATATGGCACTACTTGTTAAAATTTAAAGCATACTTAGCAACTTCACTTCTGGGATCTTATCCTACTTGGACAAGAATATTTGTTATGCATCATGAGTAATTGTGAAACCTGGGACGTTCCCAAATGCCCATTCACAGGAGAATGGTTTAATAAATTGTGACATCTCCTTATGTATGTTAGATTTTTATGTGCTGACAAAGAATGCTGTACAAGGTATATTAAGTTATAAAGCAAGTTTAAGGACAGCATATATCATATGATCTCATTTGTATTAAAAAATATATACAGATCCATCCATTTCATTTGTATGTATGTGCCTACACAGAAAATGTCTAAATAACACACAAGAAACTGTTTACAGGTATTGACATTGGGGAGTAGAACTAGGGGTCAGGTTAGATTTATTTTTCACTAATTTGAGTGTGTAATACTTTCATTAAAGGAAAAAGAAAACTAAAAAATAGTCTTACTCTCCAAACCACACCCCTCGAGGGGTAAAATAGCCTATGTGTTAAATTTCCAGGGGTACTGAATTAATTAATAACCAAATTTCTAGGCAGGAAGCATAATTCAATTTTCTTGGGGATTTCTTAAATGCAACAAATTACCCAAATGCAGGTGCTTGAGTTTAGGATGTGTTCCAGTGCACACATGAGGCAGTATCCTGAAATTTCTCAGAAACTTTCAGAGAATCTTTGAAGGGCATTAATTTCCAGAAATTAGGCAAGTAGATATTCACTCTAAAAAGATATATGCCTTTATTTTGTAGACATAGGCTGCTCATAAGGTTGGTCAATAACTGGCATAAACCAACTACTTAAATGTTACATTTGCTACTATTTCTGGGAATTTTTTTCCTGTGCTAATTTCAGTGGCTATATAACTGAGGAAGTAGATGTGAAGCAATTATGTAAGGATTGTTCAAGAGATTTTAGGACACCTACATCTGCAGTGAACAGTCCAATCCAGTGGGCATGTCCTAGCCGGTTGAGGATAACAGTGAGGAAGGACTGGTGATACTGATCAGTAATGCTGACCAGTTCTGCTCCATGCATCAGGCAGGTTTTTATTGCTGTATACCAAGTCATATTGGCACTAATTATTTTGTAAGTTCTGTTTCCATATTCTAAGGTATTAGGGGTTGGATACATATCAGATGTATTTACACCATGTCCAGAAGTATCTAGAACAAGAACAACAACAAAAGTCATTTGTAACATCTGGATGAGAAAGGGGAAGGCAAAGCTTAGCATGGAAACCTGTCACAATGATCCATGCTGTTGTCAACATCAGCGTTTTTCTTCCCAGAATTGACTATTTCAAAGTGAGGATACTACTTGAAAGTGGAGGTGATGCTAAAGAATTAAAACACTTAAGAAATTTAATGAATGAGTTTCTTTCAAAAACATAAACATAAGTTGACTATTTCTAGCAGGTTTCCCTTGTCAAACTGACTGCGCTTTGGTGAAACTGATTTGGCCTCCTGTGGTGGGTTTCATTCTGCTTGCTACACGCTGCTCTGGCAGAACTTGATACTTATTAAGAGAATATTGACATATGTTATGTAGTCATATACCGCACTGCAAACAAAACTTTACAAGTGCGTATTTTCAAGTATAACGCTTTATTAAACTTTTGAGACTGTTTAATAGTTAACTATCATGTTTAATGTTTACATGTATAATTTCTATAAAAAAGTTTAAAAAGTAATAAATGCTTAGAAATATACATGTTCTTACAGTTACTATTAATCTCACTTGTCAGAGTCAAGATTTATAAATTAAAAGGCGAGATTTTCGCACATGTGATCATTGGTGCTTTCTTGTTTGTGAGCAGCTGTGATCATGTAAAAACCAAGCCTGTGTTTTACGTACAGACATTTCCTCTTTAGTATATGCACTTGCCTTTTTATTTGTATTATATTATGTACTAGGACAGGCTACATTTTGAAAATTTAAAACACAAGAACAAGGTAAGAATTTCTTAAATGTCTGATCCATGCTGAGATTTCTCTCTGTACACTGGTTTTATTACATTTGGGTTTGAAAAGGAGTATGGTGAGGTGTGAATAGGTCAGAAGACCTCCAACTCAACCTTCATCCTGACCCTATATGGCCAAGAAACCTTAGGGAATTAGTTAATCTCTCAAATCCTCCAATTTCTGGTCTGTAAGATTAGTAAGGCTTTCCAACAGAGGGGTGTAGGTAGAATTCAACATGATATCTGCAAAGAGCACTTAGTGTAGTGCCTGGGGGGTGGTAGGCACTCGATAAATGTTACTTCTTGCTCCTCTCTCCTCCTCTTGTCACACTTTCCCAAATCAAAACGACAAAGTGGGAATTTGACTTTTACCTGAAAATGTCACTGCAATATAGCAGTAATACACGTGAAAGCCAAGTGAAATCAAACTATTTATCAAGTAAATTGTGGCGGACCACACCTTCATGATCTGTTTATTCTTTGTGAGAAGGCTGTTTGACAGCTTATGTACGAAGTATAAGGTTATTTATACAAAACCAATATAATGCAAAAGTAGATATTTAAAATGATAACAATTAGTAAAACTAAAGTAAGTGAAATTCTTTGTATATGTGACCCAAATACCAATTTAATTGCTTTTTCCCACTGTTACACGTCTGTATTTTCATATGTATGAATTTCTCCTTACGGAGTTGATTTCATCAAGTTTCAAAACATAAGTGACTTTGAGCAACATGATTTTGCCACCCATTTTGGTGAAAAAGAAAGATTTGTTGGAAACCAAGTTCAATTCAAATTGGAGGTCTTGACTTTGCCTTTGTCCGATATTTTTATTCTTTCACACAGATAAGAGACTTTAGGCTATAAGCCCAATAAAAACACATTTATATGGCACATAAAGAGGAGGACCAGAATTTGGGTATTTATTGTAGACTAAAAGAATTTATGTAGTTGAATAACATGTTTTAGAAATAATAATAATAAAAAGAACAATCATTTTTAAACATATGCTGGGAACTTGCTAAGCACTATATATACATTGAGTCTGTGAGATTGTTATTATTCCATTTTATAGACGCACAAATCAAGGTTCTGAGGAGATAAGAAACTTGACTGATAGTTTATTTACAGAGGTGGAGTAGGAACCCAGAAGCGATGCAAACTCCAGTGCCTATGCTCTCAACCACCACTACTCTGTACTTTCTCCAAAAGAACATATATGTCAATCTCAAAAAATGTCAAAAAGAGAAAGTGGTCAGGAGTACATTCTAAGAAGAGATCAACATCAAGGTTGCGGAATAGAATCATTGTATTTAGCTGAGATAATTCGAGTGTGTTACTTATTGTTTCTAATCCTCAAGTTCCTCATCTGTAAAATGGGGAGATTTTACCTACTTCATAGATTTGTTATAAGGATTTTATGGAATAATGCTTCTAAAGCCAAGGCACAGTGCCAGGTACATCTTAAGTGTGCAAGGATGTATATTGATATTATTTCTTATCCTACAAGACTGTTTTTTCTCATAATACTCTTGCTATAACTGATCTGGTGTCTTCTTTCAGTTTCTGACCACTATTATGCTTAAGTTAGGACTAAGCATAGGAAACAGGGCTACTCTGGCACTACTTTTCTGAAAAATGGGTCGATACTTAGTATCATTAAAGGGTTCACAGGAATGCAACTGCAACAGGTATAATTCATATTACAAGTAAGCATATATATACTAGGCTGCCCAGAGTTCCACATAGCTCCAGACACAAACTACAGCCCTTCCATGGAATGGTACAGAAAAATCTAGCACTCAGTAAAAGCATGAGATGTAAGCTATTGTTGTTTTCTTTTTATTACTCAAGGTCACTTATGGTGCATTCACATTGCTCACTGACTCACTTTTCACTTGGCTATGTGTAATAGCGTGGTTTTGGGATTTCATACCAGAAGTCATTAGGGAGTCTCATTATCAGATCTAAAACCATGCTCCATGCCATATTTAGCTACAGAGACCATTTTTAGGGTTTCAGGAAAGAAGTAAGTATGGAGTTGGTTTATTTTCTTGACTCTTTTCCAACATTTTCTCAATGTCTTTTTTATTGCCTGAACAGACACACAATCCCAGAACAAAGCAATAAAGCCTTTTAATATGACCGAAATGGATGCATAAACTTGACCATCAGTCAAGTGGCCTGTGCAGCCCTTAGAACCCCACTGGAGGGCATAATCCTGGTAGTAGAGATTAAATGACCATGTGTATGTAGCACTCAAAGAATCACTGCCTAGCACGGTTAGCTATGAAACTGTCAGTTACATGGATGTAAAACAAATATGGAATAGAAGAGTGGGCCATGAAAATGAAAGGAATAAAAAGGTAAATATTTCTTACCTTGCAGTTTCTCACAAACGAATCCATAACCTTTTCCACAGTCTTCAAAATACCATTTTCCAGTGAAATGAAAATTAGGATTACTTGACAGCAAGGCACAGAGAGGAATGTGTTTTTCAACTTCAGTGGTGTTATGACTTGGAATCTTTAAAAGAACGCATGTTTTTAAAAAAATAGTAACATATAACATTCTTAAAATACTGACTTTTTACTAAAGACATAAATTTTAAAATTCAAAACCTATTATTTTTTGTTTGTATTTAATAAACCTGTCCACAAATCATTTCATGACCTGAAACATAAATAATTTTTGTGATTAATAATTACATTTATGAAACATGAAAATTATATAAAATTATATTATTAAAAATTAATATATTAATAACCGACCAATAAAAATCTATGCCTACAAAATATAAGAAGTAAAAAAACTTTGGTAAACTAGTCTTGAATTGAATCTCTTGCTAAAATAATTTCTAAAAAATCATCTTGAAACTTACATTTATTATATCAAATGGAGACCAGTTGGAATATGCCACAGGCTTTCCATTTAGCCATTTTTCATAATCATCATTTTGTAATCCTATCCACACATTAGTAGTCTGGCCAAAAAGATTCATAGTAATGAAAGCTGAAAAATAAGAATTACAAAATTTAATACTGTATAAATTATTTGGATAATCAGCCAATTCTGTTTATAGATATGAGTTTATTATAATGACAGCAAAACTTAATTACCAATCATCATAATTTGTTACTTTGTCCTTATTAAGGTAATGCAGTCTTTTTCACATTTGTTTCAGTTTAAATTGACAGAAATTAACTGGCTAAGCCTGGGATTTCACCATATCATCAAGAAAACAATTTCCAGTGTTCACTCAATGCCTTTCTTAACAAAAGAGGATTTATTTGCTATTTTTAAACTAAAGTAAATGATTGTCTAAATATCTAATAAAAGTGTATAGCTAAATCTAAAAGGATCTAAAAAATTATACCATGCAATTAAAATTGACTATACCTCAGAGTATTTTAGCTATTTTGAAATGCAGATCATAAATGTGTCTTTATTTTTTCCACTACTACTAGTGAGACAAAATCTCAAAAAATTAACAGTTTATGAGCAATACAGGTACTAACTTTTACAGATGTCATGACGTAAACCTTATAGGTAAAACTGAAAATTTATGAAAATATTGATTTGGAAATGTTAGTATTTGGGGGACTATTTTAATAAACACTTGAATAAAAATGCTTATCTTTGCTTGACTGAATGTCGAGTACCTTGCTCCACCTCATTTTCGATGGTGACCAGTGTTCCCCCTTCTTCAACACAAAAGCTATGAGCAGATGTCCAGTTCTTCCAACTGCTTGGGTCTTTTGGGATTTTCACCAAAAGGCACTATAATAAAAAATGTTTTAAAAGAGCGTTCATTTCTGTATTTTTATAATGAATTAAAATTTTTCCAAAGATACCAAGGATCAGCCTTGAAAATTCTTTACAATTATCTTGAGCAGAAATGACTCATTTTTTTTTTTTTTTTTTGAGCTGCTCCAAAGCGTAAAAGTCAAATGAAGAGGACTAGCTCACAGGGTGATTAAAGCCTAGCTTGCATTTGCATCAGGCAGGAACAGAAACAGGAACGTTTATTTTCATGACGGATATCAGAATAATGTCTCCTGCTCAATGAAAAATAGTATTTCTTTTAAAAAAGAGCCACCTGATTGCAAAGATTATAGTGGCAGATTTTAATCTAAAAAAATTTTCTGCGAGTGGCTAATAACGGCTTAGTTTAATTTCATTTGCAAATACACGCCCTTATTTTCAGTGAGAGAGAAATGCTGGGGAGTCAAAAGCACATTAGGTATTTAAATTCACTAAAATCTTGGAATCAACTGTGTGGTCAGCAAGTCCATGAGGAAAAGCCAGAAAAGAAAACAGGAGCCCAGTGGGAAGAGAAGCTAGGGCAGGACCAAAGAAACCCAGGAGGAAGACACGAAGGGTAGGGTACCCAACAATGTCAAATGAAACAAAAAAAGAAGGCTGTAGAATTTTGCAGTGAGAGTTGGTTGTTACTCATGAGGGAATCATGTCTGTGGCATGTCTGGGGTTACTCATTATGGGATGAGAAATGGAACAGTAACTACTAGGCAGGCAAGACAGAAAGGGTTGAAGAAAAGTCCCTCTGCCCCGCCCCTGCCCCCCACCCTTTCCCCCAAGTGCAGTGAAATTTAAACATGTCCCAGGACCAAATGGAGGGAATCAGGGGAGAGAGATAAAGGAGAAAGGCTATAACAGATCAGGCTAAGTTCCAGAGAAGTCTGAGACTTTATGCAGAGCATATTCCATAAGAATATTCTCTCATCAATGAACATAGAAAATCCTGGTCATTGATAGGTCAGATCTCAAGATCTTGCCACTGAGAAAATCCCAGCTACGAGATAATTCTAGGCTAGTGTGGAAGCCCATCCTTGAGAGAGCCTCCTCGCCATCCTCCTCTGGAATGACATCCTTCCCCATCCTTCTTTAACTTCTAAATTTATTGGTCTCCTGTCCCCCCTACTCCCATCAAAAATCCTTACAAAGCTGAGGGACTAAATATTGCTCCTCTTTGAACATCACAACAAAGAAGACACCAATAAATATTTATGGAATGAAGTAAAATCCAACAGACTCTGAAATGGTTGTCAAATGACATTCTCACGTATTCTAGATTCAGATCAGTGGTTCTCAAATGGGGCCATTTTGCTTCTTGGGATATTTTGATAACATCTGGAGACATTTTTAGTTGTCACTGTGTAATCATGCAAATCTTCACTTTTTAAAATGACTTTTTCTCTTCTATTTCTTTTTGCTTCTAACTGGCCTTGTGCTCACTTGCTTCTTTTCTTTCTTTATCCTTCTACAAACTGCACAACCACTCCCTTAATCATTAAACCCTTAGATCAGCATCAAACAGTCTTAGAAACAAAGTCTCAGGTCTGTTGACCAGAGAAACAGAGTTTCATTCAAACTGAAGATAACATCTTGACTTCAGCATGTATTTCAGCTGCAGAACCAGAAAGGTGGAACACCCTACTGGCCATATCCCCTTAAAACCAGATAGAACGATGGCCATGACTGACATCAGGACCTGATGCAAAGATCTGCTGCCTCCTACCCCAGCCCTGACCAATCAGTAGAATCAACGACCCCAACTCCCTTAGCTACTAATGGATTTTCCCCTATGTCAGCAGTCCTCAACCTTTTTGGCACCAGGGGCCAGTGCCCCTATGAGAATCTAACGCCTGATGATCCGAGGTGGAGCTGAGGTGATGATGCTAACACCGAGAAAGTGGCTGCAAATACAGATGAAACATCATTCATTCCTCCGCTTCTCACCTCCTGCTGTGCAGCCCAGTTCCTGTGGCCCAGGAGTTGGGGACCCCTGCCCTACATAAGCTATCCTCTAGAGGCCATCGAGAAGCCCGGTCTTTAAGTTCTAGCTCACCTGTGTCTCCAGGCTTGGCACCAGTTCCTTAAGTAAACCTCCACTTGTCCGTGTCACCTTTGGCTCTGACACGTGCAGGCAAAATGAACCTCTTGAGTTAGGTAACAACAGCTCGAGGAAGGGAGGTTGTTATTGGCATCTAGTGGGTAGAGACCAGGAATGCTGCTAAACATTCTATAATGCACAGGTCACTCCCTCAGAACAAAGAATTTTCCAGCCCCAAATGTCAATAGTGCCCAAGTAATTCTTTTCAGAACTCAGTCCTGATCATATCACTCTTCAGGTTAAACCCTTCATGGACCTTCCACTATTCTTAAAAACTGGAAACCCTGATCTTGCCTGACACTGAGTTACCAACTAGGAGAGGAAGTACATTTTCAATTCCGGTTTCCTTTACCTCATTTGCTTCACAAAGAAATGGAACTGTCTTTAAAGGATTTTCGTTTTAGAACAACTGTCCTTTTATCTATTTCTTTCATTTTTCCTCTTTCCTCTAATTACAAATTCCAAAGAGCGACACAAACTAATTATTAGGAAGTCTTATCATTTAATGCAAATTCACCTTGTGTTCAGATAGTCACACTAATGAACCATTCACAAATACCGATGAACCTCATTGGTTCAGTTAGCTCAATAAATCTCTCCAGAAAACACACACATGCTCCCCACTCCTTCCACCCCTCCCACAAGTTTGCCTCAGCCAAGATTTACTAGCTTGACTATGAAAGTGTAGCCTCTCATTACCAGGATTTCATTGTTTCTAAAAATACATCATATTTACTAACACACTTCAAAATTATGTCATTAATAATTAAAGCAAAGCAACAAGATGAAGTACAGCATCCTTAATTTTAAATTGTTTATTTATCTACTAATTTGCAAAATGTAATCAAGTTCAATGCATGTCTGATTATGACTGTGAATTAAGGATATCCTCCTGTATTCCAAATGAGTTTTGAATATAAAATTCCTTTTTGTCTCAAAGTCGTTTTGAGGTCAAAATTTGAGAATGGAATTCATGATCTTCCCCCCCAAACTTGGTCCTTTACCAGTGTTCCTACTGACACTGAATGACAGTCAGTGCTGCATTAATACAAGCCAGAAATCTGGGAATCATCCCCACCCTCTCACTCCACCACTCCTTCACCCTTTGGAAATCCTATTTCTCAGTCCCCCATCATTCCCACTGCCCCACAGTCTCCATCACCATCATCTTAGCCCAAGCTACTAATCTTTTGCCTCGACTATTGAAATAACTTCCTAACTACTCTAACCTTTCTTGCCCTTGCCCTCTTCCAATCTATCCTTGGCACTGAAGCTTGAGTGATTTTTCAAAACTCAATCCTGATCACGTTCCTCTTTAGTTATAACCCTTCAGGGATTTCTCATTGCTCTTCGGATAAAAACCAGAAACTCTAACATGATATCACTCTTGCCTACTTTCATCTCACCTCTCATATTCTAGGTCTCTATGCTTCCTTTAGTTTCTTCCATAGTTTCTACGTCACATTGTCTCTCATCACAGGACCTTAGCACACACTGTCCCCTTACTTTCAATGCTTCCTGTCTTTGTGACTATCTCTGCCAGGTCCTCCTGTTACACATTTTTATAGAACTTTGTAACTCTCCTTCATCACATGTCACATTTTTAAATCATACAGTTATTTTCATGATTGATTTATTAATGTTTGTTCCCCCTCTAGTCTATAAACTCCAAAATAAAAGATATTGTGTTTATTTTTCCTCACCTTTGGATACCAATATCCAACGTAGGTAAATTAATGAATGAATAAAATGATAAGAATTTGAATAAACTTTTTTAAAAAGCGAAGAGAATATTTTTTAAGGAAAAACTATGTTGTGCATGAAATAAAATGATGATTAATCCCAAACCAGATGTTGCAAAGCACCTATTAGCACTCCATTCAGGTCCCTGAATAAAAATTGTAAGTAGAAACACAAGAGTTAATCTAACACACACACGCACACACTCCTAGAATTTCTTCCTTTTACAACTCTGCTGTGATTAGAATCTTAGACGACTCACTCTTCCTGGGGTAATCTCTGGCCAAGCCTCTTTAATATCATCAAACATGAAGGAAATAATTTATGAACATGAGAAAAGATGCTTAACTCCTGATATCTCAGTTTTAAAACTCTAAAAGGCAGATAATTAGTCAACCTACTAAGACTTTTCTTCTTGTTAGAAATAACCAATAAAAGTCCTCAAGAGTTGAAAAACAAGTTTAATGGGACATAATATATTGAAACTCATTCAGAACTGTGAAGTGAGTAATGTCTGTCGTTGCTATCTCCTAATTTTCCTTCTCTAGCTTTATTATTATTATTAATCAAGGGAATCATCTCCACTGGGGTCTTCACTGCCTTCAGCTATCAATCTTATTTCCAGCTTTTCTAATAATCTGATAAACCCACTTATTCCAAGGTATAGATGACAGATGAGTCAATCTCAGAAATATTTGTCTTAAACAAAATAAAGTGTTAAGGTAAATGAGTAAGACTCCAGTGGTGGGATTTTAGCCATTAATATGCAGGGGAAGGCACTGTGGATGGGGAGATACTTGGGGACCCTGCAATCTCAGCTCCATCAAAGGTCACCTTCTTGTGAAGCCTGCTGTGATGATATCCTTAGTCATCAAAGCTTCTGAATAATTTGAAGACTAAGTTGTGCTTCTGTTACACTGCTAGGCAAACATTGACTACGCTTTAGAATAACCTAGGGAGCTTTTAAAGAAATACCCACACAGATCAATTAAACCAGCATCTTTAGGATGTCACCTGTACCTTGATATTTATAAAAGCTCACCTGGTGATTCTAAATATTTGATCCCTTATCTAGCTATTAGTTATCAATAAAGGTTTTTTTTTTTTTTTTTTTTTTAAAGTCTGTGAGCTACACAAGGGCGTTTTAACTCTGCTTCACAGCCAGCTTCAGAAAGCCCTTCTCTTCTCACGTATGTGTCTGTGCTTTACTCAGGTCCCTTTCTTGTCATTTTAAAGGAAGCTTTTGCTTGCTCTTTGCATCGGGTTTACTCCACCAACACTGCTGCCATGCCCATTGTGTACGTACTCCCTATGCTTACCCAGGTAGAAACATGGAACAGAGCTAAACTGTGTGGATAAAAAACATTTGGGAAAAAGGTATTAACCAAGGGCTGAACCAAAATTAACCATTGTGAGTTTCTAAGAATTATTTCTCTAACGCCAAGGATTTGAGTTGCCATTAATTTCCTTAAAACATCCTCTTTTGCACGTGGAAAGAATCACGAGTTAGTAACTAGAATGGTTGTATTTATTCTTTGGGAATGGTCACTCTCTGTATCAAAATGGTGATTTTTAGACAAGATAGGCATTTCTTTGTGCCTGTTCCTTATACATACTGCCAGGATGCACTTGTTATAATAGTTGTGAAAAACTAGCAGGTACAAGAATTAAGTAAAAATAGAGAAAATCTAAAGAAATGAGCTAAAACCATAAAGTGCTTAGAAGAAAATTTAAGGGTAAATCTTTAGGACCTTAGATTTGGCAAGATGTGCTTAGATATGACACCAAAAGCATGAGCAACAAAAGAAAAATTAGATAAATTGGACTTCATTAAAATTAAAAACTTTTGTGCATCAAAGGACATTATCAAAAGAGTGGAAAGACAATCTACAGAATGGGAGAAAATATTTGCCAGGCACATATCTGATAGGTGTTTAAATATCCACAGTATATAAAAAACTCTTACACTTCAACAACAAAAATCCAAATAACTCAATTTAAAAATAAGCAAAGGATTTGAACAGAGATGATATACAAAAGGTCAATAAGCACATGAAAAGATACTCAAAATCATTAGCCATTAGAGAAATACGAATCACAACCACATGAGAGAATACTACACATACACTAGGATGGTGAAAATAAAAAAGACAGATAATAACAAATGTCGGCAAGGAGGTGGAGAAATTGCTAGCATACACTGCTGGCAAGATTATAAAATGCTGGCAGAATTATACTGCTTGTATACTGCTGACAGGATTGTAAAATGGTTCAGCCACAACGGAAAAGAATTTGTTAATTCCTCAAAAAGTTAAACATAGAATTACCACATGACATAGCAATTCCACTCCTAGCTATATAACTAAAAGAACTGAAAACAGGGACTCTAAGATATACCTCTATGTCAATGTTCATTGCGGATTTATTCACAATAGCCAAAAAGTTGAAGCAACCTAAGTCTATCAACAGACGAATGGATAAATAAAATGTGGTATATTCATACAATGAAATATTATTATTCAACTATAAAAAGGAATGAAGTTCTGATACATGCTATAACATGAGTAAACCTCGAAAACATTATTTTAAGTGAAAAAGCCAGGCACAAAAGAACAAACGCTGTATGAATTCACTTACATGAAATATCTAGAATAGGCAAACTCATAGAGATAGAAAACAGAGTAGAGCTTATCAGGGGCTGGAGGGAATGGAGAATGGGGAGTTATTGCTTAATAGTTACACAGTTTCTGTTTGGAATGATGATAAGTTTTGGAAGTAAGAGTGACAATTGGACAACATTATGAATATAATTAACATCACTGAATTATACGTTTAAAATGGTTACAATGGTGTATTTGTTGGTAAATATATTTTATCACAATTGTCAAAGGTTTTAGTAAGTCTTAGTAATACTCAATATCCTATTAAATATTACCTATAAGTTTCTCATATTGAAATCTATAAATAATTTACAACTGGTAGAAGAATTTTATATTTGAGAAAATAGGGAGCAAAGTATAAAATATTAAAAATAGTGTATCTTGATACTATATAAAGTTTTAGAGAACCACTATATTATTTTAGAAAATAACTCTAACTGCCACTGGCTGATTGTATCATGACGCTAAATTGGTGTGGGGATTCTTAAGTTCTTATGTGAAGTGGCAGCTGTAGAAAATGGGCAAGAGCACCATACCCAGGGACAGAAAACCTGAGGTTGATTCTGAGCCTGACACTTATTCACTGCGAAGTTTCAGAAAAACTACACATTTTTATTAGCCTCAGTTTTCTCATATGTAAGGTGGGGTAACAATTCTGAGAATTTAAAAAATTCAATAAAGTAGGAAATATATATGAAATCATCCAGCAAAAATAGTTAGTCACAAGGTAGAAGAAACCCACATGTCCATTGATGGATGAGTGGAAAAACAAAATATAGTATATTTATAATGGAATATTATTCAGTCCTAAAAGTGAAAGAAACACATGCTGCAACATATATGAATCTGGAAGATGTGATGCTAAGTGAAATAAGCCAGTTGCCAAAGGACAAATACTCTATCATTCCACTTATGTGCAGTATCTGAAGTAGTCAGACTAACAGAGACAGAAAGTAGACTGGTAGTTGCCAGAGGCTGGGGCGAGGCAGAATGAGGGGTTGTTGTTTAATGGTTTCAGAGTTTCAGTTTTCTAAGACGAAATGGTCCGCAGACTCACTGCACAACAATGTGAATATACTTCACACTATTGTACTATGCACTTAAAAATGGTTAAGATGATAAATTCTATATACATAAATTTTACTACAGTTAAAAAAAATCAGTGCCAAATATGTAGTTGGTGCTAAATACATACGTGTAAAATCTAAATGGCCACATTTCACAAACCAACAATGAGAGGAAAATCGCAAAGGAGAAAATGCCCTTCCAGTAAAACTGAACATATAAAGTTAAAAATTGGCCGTCCACAACCAAAGAGCACCCATTTATAATTTGGGATGCATTTTAATTACTTCCACCTAAGGCTTATAAAGTCGTTTTATTATACAGCGTAAGGAGTAGAGGGGAAGTCTTAGCTTTAACGAAGGCAGCATCTGAAATAAAAAATGTGGTTTACAATATCCCCACTGGAAATTTTTTAAAAAATTTAATTCTGCATGGAAACACCAGCTTTATGAGGCTCAAGAAGCTATTGATGAGCCGTGTTATTAGTTGGTCAATTCACAAGGCAGGCGGAGCTCTATGCTGGCTTCAGGCAGAAAAGAAGGAGATAATGGAGTCTGGGCCCTCTGGAGTTGAGAGTTTATTTGGGAGCGGGGCTTAGATACACACACACACACACACACACACACACACACACACACACACACACATGCATCATATCTAATAAAACAGCCATACAACACAATGAATGACTGAGCCAATAGCAAAAACTGAATATACTAATTGAAGGATGATGTCAAGGCTGTTTCTGATACACTTCTTATTCCATCCAAGAGGTTTGTCCCTAAATTGAAAACTTCTCAAATCTCTTGAAAGTTGTGAAAAAAAGAATTTCAGGTCCAATGAACAAGTCATGGTTTTCAAATTAGTATCTACAAAAGATAAACAAAGGCAACTTTTGAAAACAAGTTTACCTTATAGTTAAAATATAGCCATCCTTTGGGACATGTTCCATGTTGTTTCGGTGTCTCTTTCTCTTTCTCTATGACTCCAATTTTTTTCCGCTTACAGATACTAGGCATAGAAACTGAACACTCTTCACTAGCCCAGAGTCCTGGAGGGGAAAATGGGTAAAAAATGACTATAAACAATGGTGACCCTTTGCAAACTTTCTCTACTGAACACTATTTTTATGATTGTCATGGGTTATCGAGTTTTTTTTTAAATCTAGAAACTGAACTAAATTTAACTACGAATCATAGAGTTCTCTAGTGACAAGAGCTAACTGGGCAAGGTGCCAAATCAGTAATTCTAATTCAAGAATGTAGAAATTTTGCAAATGCCAAAACCAAACAACTAACTAAATAAATACTACAGTTGAAATCATAGAGCTGATTCATGTTCTAAGAATAATTGACTTGGTAAGCAAAAGAATCTTTGTGGAGTGATATTTTTGTTTTAAAATATTCAATGTCAATGTAAAGAGAGGGAAAAGATTCTAAAACAATAGATGGTCATTTCTACTTTATAATTCTTTAGAAGATATAATAATTTAGAAAAATTAACTCATGAACTTCTAAGAAGAAGGTCAGAATATTGACTCTTAAACAAAACAAGCATACATGTAGACATGTCCTCAGGAAGATATATCCCAAAGTCCTAAGCCTCCTGGAAAATGTTTGTTTGTTTGTTTTTTAAATTTAGAAGTGCTATATTTTCAGAGAAGGTTATAGAATTCATTTCGCTAGCATTCGAGTTATAAATTCCAGAACAGTGCAAGGATGCATGTAAATTGCAAGGGTACAGTCAGTTTTCTAGTATGAGGGATATAAGCCAAAAAGATGCTGGCATTTTGAAGGAGGGGTGGAATGCTATTTTCAATGCAGATTAGCTGCTATTCTTGCAGAATCACAAAACAGCCTTTCTGTAGGCTGTTGTGACACCTGCTGGCAAAAGCGAGCTGATTAACCACACAGTTTTTTTCTTTCCTTACTTTCTCTGAAGACGTGCCTGTACACCAAGGATTGTTTTTCATGTTTATCCCACTCCTGACTTGAGGCACGGGTTCGTTATGAAAGTGTTAGAGTCGAAAACATCATTACCTTTCATTGGACTGGAAGAGTGGGGTGGATATGAGTGGACAATCAACCCAAGTAACACTGTGTTAATAAATAGAATTAACAAGACAGTCTTTAACATACATATATTTCTAAATTCCACTTACAAACAGTGTTCTAAGGCAAGCAGCAATTAGTGCTAGGTATTAAAAAAAAAGAATATTGAATTCAATGAATGTTTTTCTTAAATTGAAAATTGGAAGTAAATTTCATAGTGATTAAAGATCTGGCCAATTATAAACTGGACACTTAGAAGAGATTTTTAAAAATGGGCCCATACTGAAATTTCATAGAGAATAGTATTTGGCAGGCATAGTTTCGACCGGTTTCAGTGGCCCCATTTTTGGTGCTGTTTTGGTTCATGAGGAAGGACTTATCTAGATGTAAATTATTTTCACCTGAATGCGTGGCATAATTTGTAGGAATGGCTGTCCTTAAGCCTTAAGACTGATGAAATTGAACACATTCAACTAAAAAGCAAAATAACCAAACAAAGCTTTCTCACTGAACCAATGCAATGAAAGGCTTCTGAAGAGTATCAGTTTGTATTATAAACCCCAAAATGGATGAGTAAAATAACCTGTTATGGATGAAATGAAGCCACATCTCTGGCTCTGATTATTCAAAGATCCTTCTCTTCCTTTGTCCCAATTCTGGTATATTACTGGGGCTCCATCTCTCCAGCTATAGGAAAATTAAAAATTTTAAAGTCTTCTCTCATTCTGCCTGTTCAATCTCTAACACCACTTCTGGAATACTGGGGTATGAATTGAAGGCATAATATTTTATTAAATTTAAAAAATTCTCATATCTTGGGCTAGGGAAACTAAAATTTATAAGCTAAAGATAATGTTCGAAGCCTATTCAACAAATTGATCACTAAGATCTAGTCTCGTCACTCTGCAAATAAGACCTGTCAAACAAAATTAAATGCAAATTAATCTAGGTCCATACCAAAATTCATCATTGGCGCCTTCTTCTCGAAGTCCAATCCACCAATTTACGCCATACTTTGATAGCTATTTAAAAAAAAAGAAAATGTCAGCATTTATTTTACTTGTTTTTCCTTTTCATTATTAAGATTAATGGGTTGCTGTTAATAGCTTTCTATTCTTCAGTATTTTACCCAATTATCTAAAGAAGAGTATAAACACTAAGGCTTAGCATCTTGAGAAAATCTGAAACTTTATTATTCTAAAATATTCCCTCCTCATTATAAAGAAAAATTAGAATCAAATATTGAAAATAATTTTAGTTTCATACAACATGCAATAAATATCTTTCTTACAACTTTCCCTATGTATTTGAAAGTAAATTTTCTCTCATAATTGGGATTTTAAAAAAATATTGTAAAGTAAAATATGATGTAGATGCCTTTTTTTAACTAAAAAATTAGTTGTCCATCTTCTTAGTGATTTATAAAAGTTCACCGCATATGCCACGTTATTTGAAAAAACAAATCCAAAGCACAAAGACATCAATAGTAAAAAGATTTTGAATTTTAAGCATTAGTCTGATTAGTAAGCTTTTAAACCCTCCCCCATTCAAACAAAGAGACACAATATAGGACAAAACAACACTATCAAGTTTCCAGGGTTTGACAACTAGAAAATTATCCCTTATGTATTTTATTAATTTTACACTATTATTTATCACACAAATCTCAGTACAATAAAGTATGAAATTGAAACACCATGCGCATGCACATGTACATGTGTACAGACACGCATTAGAACAGATGTAATACTGGACTTATGACCCAGGAAATTGAAATTCCCTCTTGAATTATAAAAGAGCAAGAGGCAGTAAGCATTTCTCTAAGACCTCTAAATAGATATACTTTATTCTGTGTGTGTATGAGTGCGTGTGTGAAATGTAACCCAATGTTTTATGCTAAAGACCTGTTAATTTGAAGGCATTATAAATTTAAATTTGAACTTCTATTTCTTCTGTAAAGACTTGGGAATACATTTTAAGATACATATATTTTTTTCTATATGAGTTTCAGGTCATTATAAAACAGAACCTCATAACTCTCTAACATTCTAATTTATAAACAGGTATTTTTACTCCTTAAGCAGTGTGGCTATCTGCCATACCAGCAATTTGAAAATAATGCAAGATGGAGCAAGTATAATTTTGGATCCCTGAAGTGTTGTTTAATAGACGTGTTCTTACATGCTAAATTCAGATTCCCATTGTCAGACTTTGGAATGGGTCCACTGAGACTGGCTGTGAACTCAGTGGGAGAACCACAACAATTTCATTCAACCTAAAGAGGTCTCATGTGCAGCAATAGTGGAAATCATGGCCTGATTGTTCACTGCCCCAATTAAGGACCTCTAAAGAGAAATTATAACTACTGCATCTTAAGTAGTATATTTATTACCACCTCAATTACAGCATGGTAATCCTCCACATGGCATATCATAACCTGTTGTGATATGGAACAGAACTTCAAAGGACAAGCTAGAAGATACACAGGGTGAAAAATCCAGTGTGAAAAATGGATATTTTAAATTTTAGCATAGGTATAAAACCACAACAATAGAAGACATTAATATTCTTTTCTATAAAAGAATATTAAAAATGTGATATGACCATGGATTTCATATCAGTTATGTTTTGTTACAGACAGCTATTCTAGATAGCATCATATGGGAAGAACACTTACCAAAAAGAAATAAAAAACAGCAGCGGCCAATATATTAATCTACTAAACAATTTTTCTTCATAATGAGGAAGGAATATTTTAGAATAATAAAGTTTCAGGTTTTCTCAAGAAGCTAGGCCTTAGTGTTTATGGACTTCTTTAGATAACTGGGTAAATACTGAAGAATAGAAAGCTATTCATTTCTTTAAATGTTTCCATAAAAACAACAAAATGAAGTAATTTCAAGGGTTTAAAACACCAGATTTAGAAAATGACTAATAAATTTGATATATTTTTGTTAGAAATATTTAGAAATAAAAATTTAAAAATAAGAGAAAATCAAAATTTAAAAAATTTAAAATCATGCAAACTCGGAATAAAAATGTTAGCCAAAAGAATAAATTGGCTAGTAGTTCATGTCAAATAAATACTAAAGAGTTTTCAGGTTTTTGCTTCTTTTAGCCAACAAGATGACTCAAAAAACAGGTACTCAAAAATTCACTCTCATGATGTTTTGGGGTCCATTGTTATTCAAAGAGAAAATACTAACTCATCACTTTTCCAAGATGGACACATTTTGTTAAAAAAAAATTCTGCATCAGAGTTGTAAAATTGTACTCAGTTTTCTTTTTTCAACAATTAGTTCTCCCCAGCTAAATGTTATTTTTGTTTTTCGCATATCTAAGTTACTACTCTTCCTAGAGGAGCTATACAACACATGAAATTTTAAAAAATTCACTTATTCTATTCTTCCTGCCCTTATAGGATGGGTGTGTCATAAAAGTGAATGGTATGATCTCTACATGTTTAGTTCATCATCCTGGAATAAAAAAATAAAATAATTCATTCTGCAAGATGTTCCTAATTAGATATGGGATTTCTTACTTATGAAATGTAAATGGTTACCATAAATACTACCACCAACAAAAAGGGCCTAACACAGCCACAAATTATGCAGAAATAAGAATTGCTTTTGAAATCTACAGCTTTCTTTTTTTCTAAATTAATATCTTTTCCCTTTGGCTCCCTTGCCCCTTTCTTAGTTTCCACATCCTAAACCATCTAATAATTTTATTTTGTAGCACAGTGTAGTATTAGATCAGTCATCTGTTCATCCAAAACAATGACAGGGCATTCTGTATTAACATGGTCACAGGCTGGGTAACAATTTGCCATATAAGACACCACAGGGTTTTTCTTGTTTGAGATCACAACTCTTCAACTGGATCGTGGCACTGATGACTTCTCAAACTGCTAAACCCGTGGGTTTTACTGATCCCTGTGTGGGAAGTATTAACTTTACCATTCCCTACTGGCTTCCCAATCACCAAAGACTGGAAGAGTGAAATCAGAAAAAGTTAAAGAAAGAAGACCTGCATATGTTCCAATCTTTGTTGGAAAGATCAAAGAAGCCCTTCATTGCTTATATCTGAGACAGAGCTGGAGTCATCTTTTGGTTTTTAGAACTAGCATTTTAATATAATGAAGACATTATGCTCTTATATGACCCTGGCACTGCTGTTCTGCTGCTAGCAGAGTGTTTTTTAATGATGTCATAAGTCAGATGGTCTGAGTTCAATTTCAAATTCCACCACTTAGCGGCTGAAACCAAGTCGCTTCACCTATTTGGAGTCTTAGTTTCCTCATCTGTAAAATGTACTAATATTGTACTTCCAACAGAGAGTCCTTGGAAAGATGCCATTAAATGTTAGTACTTAGCATGGCGCCCGACACTGCTACAAGTACTGGCCAAATATGAGCTGTTTATGAAACGTGTACTTTGCCATGCTTGATGGATTGTGATGTTTTGTTAACATTATGGTTTGGGCTTGAGTGTTCCATTTGCAGGACCGGAAGGGTGGTAAAATGGCCCACAAACCAATAGTGGGGAACATCTGGTTCTAGTGGTTGGTCTTCCATTGAGTCTCTGTGGGACTGTGGGGTTGTCACCTGCCCTCCCTGTTTTTCGGCTTTTCCATCAAAATTCAGAAGTAGTCCTGACCTGCCTACACCTTGCAGGCTGTGTGGGCATGACACAGGATTGCGGAAGTGAGAAAGCTGAATGAGTTGTGAGGAAGACAATTCTCTTACAAGCAAAGGATGCTTTAATAGAGAACATTTTAAAAGTCAATTTGCAAACATGAAAAGATGATAGAGTGAGAAAGGACTCCCAGAGATCATGAAATAATGCTAAATTATATTATGGAAAAAGAAAAAAGGCTTTTTCTTACTTTCAAACATTTCCTAGGGAAAATTGGGAGAGAGTTTTTCCACCTTTAGTGCCTCCTTGGTAATTTGTACACATGGCTCTCTTTTTATATACTATGTCGTATTATTTTCAGCTTTTTAAAAACAGACTGTATCTTGTTTTTGTGTCCTTGATATTTTTGTGTTTGACAAATACAACAGTACCTGACATATACATAATGCTCAATAAATGCTTGTTGAAGAAATACACCAAAAATGTACTCTATTCCTTGGGAGTCTATTTCATTATTTAACAGGTTTTGCATGCTCATTTCTAATTAACCCATCTCCTCAAAAGATTAAGTCTAGTCTTTCTCTATCTTAAGTTGAAATGGAAAACACTCCTTACCATTTTCTGTGTATTGAGTCTTTACAGACTTAAAACTATTGTACTCTTGTAAGTAAAATTCAAAACTTTAAAACAGCTATGAACCACCTCCCAGGTACTCTTAGACCTTCATGAGGGTCTTTATTTTCCTCCATGCCATTTCTCTGTTTATCTTTTTCTAAATATTATATAGTTCTTTTCTTTTTAATTTAAATTTTATTTTTTATCTTTCAATTACAGTTGACAATATTATTTTACATCAGTTTCAGGTGTATAGGCTATTATGTAACTCTATTTTCTCATATTGATTATGGTCTTTCTTCTCAGACTAGACTATAATCTCCAAAGGGCAGCAATTTTGGTCTATTTGAATCCCTGATAGAGCGCTGGCCCCTCGAAGAGTAGATTGAATAAATGTGTTGAATGATTGAGTGAACTTTACAAAAGCAATAAAGCTCCACTTACTTACCATGTAGCTAATAAAGAACGAAAAAAGTGAAATGACTGACCAACATAGTAAACTCATGTTTCTATTATTTTCTCTTAAACTCTATAACAGAAAAAGTAAAAAAAAAAAATTCTCAAAAACTAGGACTTTTAATGAAACTTAAATAAATGCCTGAAGTTAAATAAATAAATAAATAAATAAATAAATAAATAAATAAATAAATAAATAAATGAATAAATAAATAAATAAAATTCCCCCAAGGATGGAAGAAGGAGCTAAGCTCTAAATTTCTCATGGTTAATTGTATTCAAATACCTCTCTTATTTTGCTGTGGATGAACTCTTGCTCATGTGCAGAATGAATTGTGAGAAGATCACTGTGCAGCCAGCCACAGACAAACTCAAAGGAAGACCATTCTGAGGCATAGGTATGAAACAGGTACTCTGCATTCTGATAAAAGAGCCAGGGTGCATCTGAAAGAAAAATAAACAATGCAAATGATGCAAAAATTATTGACTGATGTAATGCAGACTTAAACAGGATATGCTATGATTGACCCCAAATTCGTAATTTGGTCACTCAGCATTAAAAAAAAATCGTGTGTATGTGTGTATAAATAAGTATATTTATACATGCATAAATAATTATATAATTTTCTTAATTTCCTTAGTCTATCTCATATAAGAAACCATTTGTATTCAAAGTCCTGGGATAGATGTATAGTTTAAAATCATATATTATGAAAATGGAGTTAAGCTATAATATTAGTCTTTAATCATATATAATGACACTTATTAATTTGATTATTTATTCATTATTAATTTGTTAATTTTAACAGATTATTTCTAGATTGACATTAAAAAAGAGAGGCTTGATTGGAGGACTGTAATAAGACAATAATGATATGTAATAACACATAATTAGAAACTTGAGGACTGCTAGGATAGTTCTTACCGTACTGGTACCAGGGGGGAATCTTGGGTCTCACATCTGCAAAGTGAAAGTGAACCATCTTGAGTGACCTTTCTTCGCAGGTGTGCTATCTCTGAATTACTTCAGCTCTAGACGCAACATTTTGTATTTCGCCTTTTAAAAGACCATTTAAAAACCAGGTATTTTGTGCTATTTGGTATATGGTTAGTTCTCATACTTGAAGAGGAGGCTCAAGAGAGGCCCCTGATTAAAGAAGAAAGGATGAGAGCACTTGGTGAGGGCCTATATGTCACACACTGTGCTAGGTGCTTTTACTTACTCATCTGACAAGTAATTTTGTTTGCTTGTAATGTCATCATGATATTTATTCGATCGTACTTTCAAAATATAATACTCCACAATATAGTTGATTATCCTCATTTCCTGTAACTAACTTAGCATATTGCACTGGAGTCATCCTTTCTCACTCTTTGCTAAAAGTGCAATTTAGTTCATCACGAAGATTGTTGGTAGCATGGTTCAGGGTGCTTACATTCTAGATCTCTGTAACTCTTCACTTGGGAAAGTGCTACAGATTATTTGAAAGCAAACATATAGTAAAGATCTTATTAATACTTTTACCTTTTGGAATTTTGCATATCCACTCACGTTTCGAACCACAGTATGAGGGCAGCAACGTTTTATTTGCTTTATAAACAGCACAATTTCTTGTATCTTCTCCAAAATAAGTATTGTCTAAAAATGAAGAGACAACCTGCAGCAGATGAAGTTCGTTACTCTTTAACAATGATCCCCCACAAAAAAGTTTCAAAAGATCAAAAAAGGCACCCTTGTAAATAAATCACAATAGACTTTTGGAGGAAGCTTCAGAAATGTCTGGATATAGTTCCAGTTAAAGATTTTTCCATATTTGTGAAGAACGAGCTAATCAAACTTTAGCATTTTTTTCTTATATATATATTTTTTTTCTTAAAAAGAGGCGTGCTACTCCTTGCTCCAGAAGGAACAAATCAGATGTGTGCTTCCTTCTGAACTTGCACTGTTTCTTCACTGCCAGGCTTAGGCTAACCCTGGAATCCTGGGTGAACTTAGAGGCTCAGGGATCGGTCAGATTTGGGTCTCACCTTTGATGTAGATTCTTTTGTATAAACACTAAACTTTTAGTCTCTAATCACTAAATTCTCAGTCATCACTTTGATCAGGAAACTATCCAACACTTTTCATGAGTGATTACACAACAGGGGTATTAAATAAAGATTTAACCTTTTCAATGATTTAATGCCTATTTGACAGAAGAGTAGATGAACCACAAGTAAAATTAGGGTAAAAATTTGGAAAAAAGAGGATGTTCCGAAATCATTTATACTCCTCCAAGGTGTACACAGTTATGCAACAATTCATCTAACTTCAATACACATAAGCTACATGAACTCCGATTTGGAGAATGGCGTGAATGTTCATTTTGTCCAGTGGGGAGTGATGAAGAACTCAGTGAACTGCTTCATGACTTTATCTCATTTATTCTAAACCAAAATTATCTATTCCTCTCCTATTACTAATGAGTTTGTTTTACTAAAACAGAAGGAGGTGTTTTCAACTTCTCCATACTACGTTTCATTGTTAAGTGCCATGTTAACGTTAACTACCCAACTATGCCACGAAGTGGCTGACGTTTATGGGGCAGGTCGATCCTGCTCTGCCCTTTCTGCTTTCTGGGCCTCAGTTTCTTCATCAACAAAATGGATGGGTGGGGCTGGGCAATCTCTAATCTCCTCCCACTCTCTGGTCCAGATGCCCTTTTCAAAGAAGCAGCACGTGACTGAAAACTTTATTATTATTTGTAAACTAGCATGCCCTTATTATTTTCTTCCCACTATAAGCATTTAACTTTTCCACAAATCCCTTCCTTGATGCAGGTTTGAACGCTATCTATGTAGTGGGCCTGGAGATCTCATTTCTCTTTACAGTTTCAAACTTGCCTCCTGATAGATATTTTGCCAACTAGGAGACATTATAACACTGTGGTTTTGGAGGCAGACAACCTGGGCACCAATCCTGCTCTCCTATGTATTATTTTAGGCAAACTCCTTAATCATTCTAATACCCACTACATTGAATCATTGTAAGGATGGAATGAGGCCATGCAGGATTACACTAAGCTTAGTACTTAGAACATAACTGGAACTCAATAAATAGGAGCTGCATTAAATGATCACTGCAGGCTGTTGCCAGCCTCCCCATTTCACAGGTAAAACTGAATAACTCAATTCTGCACGTTTCTTCAGAGGGATCCCATTTCAATCTGGGATACTATTTTATTACTTCCCCCATCCTCTTGAGGAAAATGTGAGAATTCCTCATTGCACCTGAAAAAATATCTAATAGTGAGTTCCCTCTTTCCTTCACAGAGGTTTTTACAAGTATGAGACTGAATGAAAAGCAAGTCGTTTTTTTTTTCCTCCCACATAACTTGTTTTGCCTGGGAAGGAGTTGATATTTCTAAGTCTGGCATTTCTGTCCTTTTAGAATGAGATATACTAAAAATGATTCTTTTCATTGTGACATGGACAAAGGTCCCACACTCACATAATAAGGAGCTAAGCAGGAGAGGCAGATGGGGTAAAGGGAGCCTGGTATTATTTTAAAAAACAGTTTCTTCTCTGCTGGAGACTCTTGAAATGGGAGATGATTTGGGGACTTTCTCAGAGATTTTGATTCCTTTTTAGAATAAGATCCTACAACTGGCCTCAGAGCTATCAGACTAGCAAAAATTCTCCAAGAGGTTGCTGAAATAATTCTTCTGGTACCAGGGTCTGGGGCAGTTTTCGATTTGGGTCTGAGTCATGGGAAATATGGTTATTATTTCCAGGTTCTTTTAGTTGGTTTACCAAGTGGTTCCAGGGCCATTTCTTTTGAATTCTTTTCCTTTACTCCAGTTTGGAAAGACTTACAGGAGTTCCATCAGACCACTCCCAAGAGCCAGCACTCAGTGGGTTTCTTTTATTAAATCCAATCCAGAACTGCCTTTCTTCTGTCCTGTGAAGAGAAGAAACAAAAACTTGGCCTTTCCCATCGAACTCATAACATTATGAAAAAGGTTTAAGTTAAGTATTTATGTGTGCAGTAAACAGTTGATGTTATCGACAGGATTGATCAAGTCAGACAAACATTTATCGAACATTTCCTATGCGCAAAACATGAGATCTGAAATGAATGTGAGAAGATTTAGCCTCACTTCCTATTTCTCTTGGTTTGGATGGTGTGCTCATTGGTGTTGTGCAGTTGGGGGAAAAAGTCAGGGAAAATCAACCCGTTTTGAGAACATGGCTGCCTCGTGTTCGTCAGGAATGGCAACACTTTTTAATCTGGAAAGAACACATGAAAGCAAGTGTGGTACAAGAAATTTTGGAACTTCTCTTCCTTAGAGGACTTTTTATTACTTGACTATCTATTTATAATGCTTTACTAAGCTTTGATCTGTTGCTCTTTTGTCACATGTCAAGGTATTCTGGGAAGGTTAATGACCACCACACCCATTTGATAAAAGGTAGATGGCAGGGTTAGGGTTTTTTTTCAGCTTCCCATGTAAATGTTTCCACTGCGAATCAGTCTGAGGCACGGTAGATTAACTTCAGCAGTCACCACCCGGTTAGACTTGGCGAGAAGCCCCGCAGAGAGCCGTCTTCCCTCCTATTAGGCGGGGGACAAATATGTCACACCACAGGGTACTCAATAAATCAACCAATAAAGCCTAATTGTACAACAAACCATCTCACTAAGATCATTTTCTGAGAATAATTTTGAGGAATTAAAGTTTTAAAAGATTCAGAAGTCATGACAGATGCTTTATTTTCTTTATGTGGAGAAGCAAGCTTATTCTGAAGTACCCCCCTTCTCAGATTTTTGAGCTCCTCCACCTGAACGATAAAAATGAAAGCAAAATGTGACTTAGAAAATCCAGGAGATCACTGGGCCTGGTTGGTCACTGCCATGACTACATCTTACGTTGAAGGTTGTGGAAAGGTAGGAACGCTGCCTTTGGGTTAAGCCAGGCATATTAATTTCAATGTCCTAGGCTGGAAATCCACATTACCCTCCCTGTAGTGAGAAATTTTTATTCCTTTCCTCACTGAATTCAGAGTTCTACAGTTTTCCTGCTGTATACTACCTCTTCGAAGATGAATTGGTATTTATTTTTCCTCTATCACTTTCTTAAAATTGTATAATTTCTAATACTGTAAAATAATAATACAGATAATAAAATAGAAACAGAAAAGCAGTGCTATAGGAAGGAGAGGTGCATATGCTAACTACGAGAACTGTTATTTGCTATAATTAAGCATCGGATTTGGCTGAATGAACTCCCTGGCAGTCAGGGAAACAGTAAAACATACATTTTATAGCTTTTGCGCTTGGGTGCTGAAGATTAACAACCTGATAGATGCTCGGCACTAAATTCTACCAGAAATTCCAAGTGTGAGAACTTACATAAATAGAAATGACATAATGATGCTTGATCCTACAGAAAACATGGAAGCCATTAGCATGTGGTTGTTTCATATAGCAAAGCTCACTATGTACAAGTACGCAAGTATGTTTTGCAAGGGGCTAAAATCAGGAAGCAAAGTTACAACTTAGAACAATGGAGATTTTTACATATTTCTTAAATCTGTGGCTCCACTCTTGACTAAAAATCCAATTAAACAGAAAGCTTCTTGAACTTTTCTTCAACCTCGGAGACTGATTTGGCAGCTCTGGTGTGAGACCAGAGGGCTCCGTGTTAAAAGATGTCCCAAGAGAGTGTGACAATCAGCAGCCAGGTCGGGGAATCCTGGTCTCAGGTCTGCATTTCCTACAGAGACCAGGAGTTCCATGGAGTGTTGGTAAGTGTTTAAAAAAAAAAAAAAATTTGTGGTCAGAGAAAGTGCTTCTGTTTAGAAGTCTTTATAATATTAATGTATATGGAAAATTTCCAAGATTGTACATTGCTTTGCAAACATATTTAACCATGAAATCCTCCTTTTCTCTCCACAGAGTACTCTATAAGACACACATTGGGAGATAGTGACCTTTAAGGTCATTTTTGTAGATCTTAGAGATGAATAATTTGATAGATGTTACATATTAAATTTAATACGTATTAAATTTATTACATGGGGATGTCCCAAAGACAACTTATAGGGAAGGCCAGAATTTTCCTCAAAAATTAGTTCTGGATTTTCTCTGAGATTCAGGCAAGTGTTTCATGGAAACCCCAGATTTCAGAGCTTGGAGCAGAGTACCTGGTGGTACACTTGTTTTTATTGAATAAATGTATGGAGCCATGAAGCATGACCCTCCCACTTAGGCCACAATTTCCTCAGGAGCAGGATTTTGTCCATCATATAGATTAGATTCTCCAGTTAGCTATGCATATAACAGTGTCCACTTCATAGAATATATTCTCAAAATGTATGCTGACTAACAAGAACATTCTAGAGAACGAGGCTGAGGGATGGAAAGACTATAAGAAGACATGGTGGCCATGTGCAAATATTTGACAATAGAGTGGACTTGGTCTGTATTGCTCTGGCTTACTATAAGGTCGATCTTTGGGAACAGCCTCCAACAATGAAATGAGCTTTCTCCCAAGTAAAGAACATTCTGAAACTGAGAAATCATGCAGGCAGTGGATGACCATGGGGATGTGGTGGAAGGAATTCCTGCATGTGGGAGGAAGGTAGCTCAAGGTCACTTATGTTTCTTCCATTTTAAATTTAATTGATTTTCTAGCTCTGTGGGATTCAAGATTCTATAAATTTGCAAGATAAATGCAGATAAGTGAACATCTGTTTCCTCAGTTGTAAAGTTAGGGTTCGAGTAAGATTTTTTTTTTAATCAATGGGACTTCCTTTTTTTCCAAACAAAATCTTCCATGGACTCTTATTATATACAATATAATTGGAAGTGGGGCTGGTTAAAGTTCCTCTGGTGAATCAGTGAGCAAGGAACCAGAAGCTCTGCCTACTTGGTCCCCTCCTGCACTTGGGTCTCCAGGTCCCTTCGGATCCTCAGACACTATGAAAACCACTGGACTAGATAATTTCTGAATTTGGTAGAAAAGTTATAAAATCCTGATTTGAGGCACAAAGACAAAATTTCAAATATCAAAACCATTGTCACTTTGTTCTTTGTTTTATGGAATTAGAACTTGGTGCAATTTAATATAAATATATATACATATATATGTATATACATATATATACAACTAGTGGTTAGTTGGTTGTAGGCTTGAAACAAATACTTGAGATTTTAAACAAATATTTGGGATACTCGCTCCTAAGTAGCCATTATTGGGAGACAGAATATTCGACTGCAATTTTTTTCAAAATTAATAAGTATTTACCAATTAAATTTTGAATGTAAAAGCTTATTCACAAAATTCTCTTCCTCAATATGGGCAAAACTTGCAAGATGAGCTCCAAATTCTTCACAAAATGCTTCAGCTTCTCTCCATGTTCTTTTCATCAAGACTTTTTCACTATGGAATACCTGTATAGGGAAAAAAAAAAAAAAAAAAGTTGGCACTGTCATGGATAAGCTAAGGTTATTTAATTGTGGACGAGAAAATAATAGTAATATAATTATTGTCATTATTATTTGTTAAAAGATTGACCCAGTAGGGAGAAATAACACTTACTAAATTAGAATGTGTCCAGTGATCATAAAACTATTATCTCATTTTATCCTCACAAGAAATTTATGAGGATACGATAAACTCAGTTTTATCAATGAGCTCCTTGAGGATTCTTTTTTTTCCTCCTAAATTTTCTGTGACTGGCATATACATGTCCCTTAATAAATGTTTATCAAGAGATGAGGAGCGTCAGACTTAGACAGTGTACAAATTTCAGGTCACACAGCTACAAATTGGCAGAGTTAGGATTAGAACCAATACTCCTTTGCTTCCAGAGTCCATGAGTTTCCATCCCATCAGTCGCCTTCTGACAAATTAGAATTAGCTGAATGATCATGAATCTGGCTGACTCATGACAAGAAATGGGAAATGACAAATAACAAATGAGACCTGGACCTAGGGCAGGTATATATCTAGGGTCTTTTGGTCTTAAGTATGCCTAAATTTTGTGCCGTTTCTCAGCTGTCCTGTTTTTCAGCTGTCCTCACAGTAGCAGGAAGAAGTCAATCAAATGGAGGGTCCGTTTTTGACTTTATTTAAGATCAAGGGTAAAGGACCAAAGACCCAGAGCTCAGGATCCTGGGCTTCTGCACCCTCCTCATTTTTAACAGCCCAACACTAATCCTGAGCCTCTGATGCAACCTCGCTAGGCTCTGATTTGCTGAGACCAGAATGAATTGATTTCCCAGTCCTGTGGACTATAACACAGCCTTTCCATCTTTTAAATTATATGTCAAAACTCCCCTCCTTTGGGAACCTTTCCTCAAATCACATTAAATTAATAAATCCTATCACCATGCCCATCAAGCACACGGTATATCTGTTGACGTATCAGGGTGATATATAGTAGAAAAAGCACTGGACTGAGAGTGTCAAGATCGGGGATTTATTCTAACTCTGTCAATAAATAGTTGTGATCTCGGGTAAATCACTTCTCCTCACTAGCCTCAGCTTACTCAATTCTAAGGTTTAACTTACTCTGTGAGGTCACTTCTGGGCCTATTATTCCATGAATTTAATGTAGAAATATATGTGTGTACATTTAAATTAAGCGCATTCACAGATGTTTCACGTCATCTACGAGACTGCAATATCTCTAAAGAGAGAGGCTATCTCCATTCTGTTCGCATGTGCCTGTCTACCAGAGAAGGACTTTCTCCCGTGATTTTGGAAATCTCTATTTATAAAATGAACCAAAGATCAAACTACCAAACAAAAACATCACACTTCAAAAAAATGTATTTCTGACATGAAGGTTGTAGGTACTGATTTAAATTTAAGATCTAAAGTTGATTTGCAAAAAGACATTTCTTCACACATTTCTTCACACAAACACACACAACTATACGTATTAATTTCTTTGATCTGCAAGTGTCTGCAAATCTATCCTTAGCAGCAGAAAGGCATTATTCCATAATAAGGACTTTATTAAATCCCTTATACCCAGTAGGTAATTGCATCATTTCCATGCCCAGTGAGTGTCTGCCTCATTCATTTGATTTATGCCATCAGAACAATGTTGACTGAGGCCTCGATAGCAATCCTCATGAGGAGGACTTCAGTGTCACCAGGGATATGTCAATCTTTTGACTTTAAAATTATTCTGGAATATAACTGAAAGGATAGAGACAGTCAACCAATATTAATTAAATACCTGCTGTGTGCTGGGCATAGTTTTGGAATAAAAGAATTTAGAATACATGGACAAAATTGAAATAATGTTGGTCCCACTAAGAATACCCATGGAACCTTGGCATCACCTTGAAGCAGCTGGCTAGGCCAGGCTCTGACTCCCAGTCCAAATAGCAGGGGTGAAAAGGCCATCTCTCTTGGTGTTCAGTTTTCTCCTGATTGTCCACTGGCTGCTTGCACAGGGACATTGCCTTAAATTGTCTACAGTCCTTCACTTCCCATCGGCCAGGTGGACTCCTTCCTCTCATGACAACACAGCCTCCACTATAGCCTAAAAAGCAGAAAACAACACTTTTAATATCAGACAACTAGAATATTTTGCACTTAGAAGGCAGCTCTTTAGATTGTTGAATAATTGACATCTCAAAATGAAGCACCCAGACAAGGACAATAAAGATGAAAAAGGATGCTTTATTGGCATGATTATCTCATTACTATCCCGCTCCAGAGAAAAGAATAGAAGATGGAAAAATGAGAGAAGAGAGACTGTGAAGCTTGAAATTTGGACATTGTGAACTCAGATGGCAAGTGATGAAAACTAGGAGCTGATCCACCTTGAAACTAAAATATTCCCTGTGTTGAATTATTGAGATTTTTTAACTGTGCAGAAAATAGTTTAACTCATCATTTCTTGAGCACCTACTCTGTACACTGTGCTTTGAAATCCCACTGTGAAAATCAAACAATGAAAAATGCATAGTGCATATCTTCTGAGAAACAGATTCAACAGGAAAAAATATGTGAGTCATGGATTCAATGTAGTTGCAAGGTACACAACAGAAAACCAAGCTGTAAACCATGGGAGAGTGGAGAGAATGAGATAAATTCTAAAGGGTGAAATTGGAGGCTGGAGTAGGGACAGACATCAGGGAAAATGGAACGGCCATCTAGTTATGAACAAAACTTTATTCTTTTCTGTATATTTGAACATTTTAGCAAATAAAATACTTTTCCATAGAAATGATTTTTAAGTTAAGATCCTCAACTTTGTCATCAAATCTATACAACTCATAAGACAGCTAAAAAACATACACTTCATATTTCAATGACTAGTAGAAAACAATCCCATTCCAAAAATAAAATAAAAATCGAGGTAGAATGAGCTTCTTTTTTCTTGAATTCAGAGTGATCATCTAATTAACTAAATAAGCATTCAATAACAACAAGATTGTGCATCTACATCTGCATACCAGGCTAGGTTTTATATCAGCTGCTAGAGATAGAAGGACAATACACACACACACACACACACACACACACACAAGTCCCATTTTAAGATGAAGAAACTGAGATTTAGAAAAGCGAAGCATTTTACCCAAAGATTTGGAAACCCAGTGTGTCTAACTCCAGAGGCCATGTCTATAGCCAGTGGACTATCGCCCGGCCATCTCCAGGGGATTGGGCAGAGAACAAGAGAAGTGTTTAGAAGGATGGAGAGCACATGGCTGGCTTATCTCTTTAGTATTTGCCC
>NW_006442484.1:33653258-33672194 GCF_000325575.1 Pteropus alecto
GAAAGAGAAAACACACACACACACACACACACACACACACACACACACACACACACACACACCCCTCTTAGTTTAGTGTGAGGCACAGACACATAAAAAATTAATTACAATAAACATAATGTGTGAAGCGCTATAGTAACAGTGCGTGTGTTCAAATTTTTGTGGGGAGACTTCAGAAGGATGAAGTCTGCCTTGGGATGTCAGTAAAGGATTTTCAGGAAGTGACATCTGACCTGAGTTTTGAAGGATGGGAAGGAGAAAAGAGTTTTTAAAGGGTGCTTATAAAAAAGCAAGTGATTATAGATGAAACATCTGAAGATTTGTGATGATTCTAGACTTAAAGGCACTTTTAAAATGTAGTCACTTGGTACCGCATATTTGTGTAGCTTAATTTCCCTTCAGAGGTAATGGTTTCAATTTTTTTAGATTCAGGGTTTTACATGACAGAAAGACTAAAGAGAGGGAAAATTAAGAGTGAGAGAAGAAAACAGACAAGTTGTACAAAGAGCCTCTCCTAAAGGAATGGAAGACTTTGTGAAATCGAGAAAGAATAAAGGAGCTAAAGAACAAGTGCTTGTGTCTTCAACAATCCTGGGTGCACATTGGGCATCATGATGACAAGACAGTTCCCATCCACAAGAAGCACACAGCCCTGTGTGTGTGTGCACACTGATGCATCAGACACCAACAAGGGTAAAAATGTAAACAAAGAAACAAGAAAACATAGTTAGTATGACTCATATAGCAAGAAAGGAAGTCAAGAGAGAGTAGATCCATACAAAAACCATTGGTTAGCTCCATCGAACAGAACAGCTAGTTAGTGTTAAAGATGGAGGGTTGAGGGACAGGAAAGAGCAAGAGATTAGAGCCTGCAACCACAATTTGCCATGAATGGAGCTTTGCAGTCCTGTCGAATGTAATTTTGAAATGCAGCTCACAATCTAGCTGGGTCATGAACAATAGAGATGCTGCATGCCCTGTTAGATGAAATTCTATTGAAACCAAACTATGGAAATCCACATGAAAGCTGAAAGCATTATGTACTAATGGAGTTGCTCTATTTGAAAGCGGAGAGAAGCCATACACTCTCACCCGATTCCTCCATCCTTCCTTTCTCAGCAGCCTTGGACATAGAGCCTGGTCTAGGGATCTAGTTCCAGCGCAAATATTTATAACTCGAAACTCAAACGGGTTATATTAATTACAAGAAAAACTTATCTAAAATATAGGGGTAATAATCTCTTCTCATAGGTTGCATGAAAATCAAATGAAATGATGTATTAAAAAGCATCCTGAAAGATATGAAGGGCTAAAAAACGCCGCTAAGATGTTGCTTCTGTTCTTATTTTGGCTGTTTTTATTACAAAAGCTGGCATTTCGTGGCATGAGTTCTGCCTGCACGTTCAAAGAATTTTTAAAAAGCTTGAATCAGCAAGTTTAAAATGTAATATACGTTTTTGTTGGTCTTGCATTTTTGTCTTACTTTCTCACATCAGACAATGATTAAATAGCTTTGGTTTTAGATACTATAGATATTCAACTCATCTTCATTAGTGGAGAAGGAGATGTTTGTGAACTGCTATGAGGATGAGAAGTGCTGTAGAAGTGTTATTGGTATTCTAAAGTGGTTAACTTAATGGAACATTTGACCCAAATTTGAGAATCTCAGCCCCAAAGAAGCAGTAAAGTGATGTAATAAAGGGAGACTGGGCTAAGGGAGAGATAAACAGAATTTAAATCCTATATCGTGGAGATGCTTGCAAAGCCAAATAATAAGGGTAGGGTGTGGGAAAGAGCAGAGGTGGTTTTTCTCTCAGAGAAAATATTCTCAAATTCGATAACTCATTTCGCATTGGAGAAGAAAAACTATCATTCTATTCCACAGTGATAAATCTCACATTTAAAGTAATTCTCCTTACTTTCCTACCTCTACCCTCCTTCACTCTCTCCATCAAACATGAATGGGAAAACTTTCACTCAATTAAGAAATTTCAGTTCACTAGTCTAGTCTCTTCCACTTGGCAAAGCTATGAGATGAACCGAGCTGGGAAAGCCTCCACCCTCTACCTCTCTGGCCAAATACCTGAAAACAAACAAAATCTATTTGTGGCCTCAGGGCCAAGAAGAAACTATAGCTGGGCCTTTAGAGCCTCTAGACAATTATTTGACTTGAGTCTGTCTAGTTATTTTCCCATTCCCTGCCAAAACCCCTTTCACATCCTTACCTCTCAAGTCCTCTGCACTGCCCATCTTCTTTCTCCCTCCTCTCTTTCTTCATGGAGAAAAGTGAGGCCATTGGGACAGAGAAGGTGAGTATTCATGGAGTTCTGTGTATCTGCCCAATACTGTGCTAGGCATTTTATATGGTCTTTTCCCTACTGAACTTCAAAAACTATTTGAGGCAGATATTAGTATCTATAGCTTGCAAATGGAAAAACAGAAGCGTAGAGGCTGGGTAACTTGCCTAAGGCTACATCTTGAGTGTTTGATCTAGAATTTGAAAGCAGATTTATCTGAGTCCATTATGAGATGACATTAAGGTACAGAGTAGGCAGGCATTCAGTAAACACTTGCTGAAAGAGTGACTGAATATTCCCCTCAAACAATTTGCCTCCATTTCCATAGAGCTCCGTCTTATTTCCCTGGTCATGTTTTCTCCTTTTTGTGGTTACAGCATTTCCTTGAAGATCTATTATCACATCTTTACCTATATGACAGTTACTTACATGGATTATAAAAAGATTATCAAAAGCACCAAAGAGTGCTTAGAAATGCGACTGAGTTTGTCCTCATTTATGTGGTGGTTCATTTCAGGACTCTGAGGAGCCTTAAAGTGGATTGGCCTATCTATCTGCTGGCTGGACAGGCTTCTTACTACTCTCTGCTATGAGTGGGGCACTTTCAAGAAAACAGGCCTGACTTGCTCTACTGGGGTCCCATTTTCCTTTTCACTGGCAGAAGACTTCCACTGACTTGGGACACTTGGGGAAATGAGCACTCATATGGAGTTATCTCATATGAACGAGATAACGTTCTACCCTTTCTGCAGTGGTATCTAGATCTCTGAGCCTGAGTTATAGATGGATGCAAAATAGTGGTTCCAAAGTGTTTCTTTTTCTCTACAGACATCTATGAAACTCTAATATAACTTGGAAAGCTTTTTCGAATGTCTTGACAAATACGGACTCATCTATTTTCTTTTGCCATTGAGCAGCCTCTATTTATATTGAATATTTAATCTAAGTACAAGGTACATTTTAGTTTCTATGCATTAGCTTCTTCCTAAACGAACAAGGCCTGATTTATCATTTTCCCTTTAATCAGTGGCACTAGTATCTAAGGACCAAAACTGTTTTACCTGAATATTTATTTCTCTCAAAATACCAAGTACCATAGAGTTTCTTTGTTGTTGTTGTTGTTTTTAAATAAAAATAACAAAATGTTCTAGATTTTCGAGAACAGAAAATTTTGGCATGAAAGAAAAGAAAGATGGGTTAACCAAAAACTTTGTAGTCCTGAATTCAAACTGAAAGTATCAGTTTGAACTCCAAAAGTATTTCATCACACACACACACACACACACACACACATTTTCTAGCTCTGTTCACTGAAATGGACTGGAAACAATAACAAACCAATAAACAACGAGCATTCCTATGCCTAGATTGTGATATTGAAATAATACCATTTCTCATTAAAGGTTCCTTGATAAAATAGTCATTTCTAGGTTTGAGCAGAAATGTACATCTTGTTATACCAGATAGCAAGAAAGCTATCAAAAGCTTCTAGTGTTACATTAAAAGGACTTAGGAGGTAGTGCTTAAGATTTTAATTTTCATTAAAAAGGGTAATAATCATGTAGAGCCAGAGGAGAGAAAGAGCAATCAGGGAAATAGTTTCTTAAACTATATAAATGTTTAACTAATATGCTGTATACTTAAAACTAATAAGAAAATAAAATTTTAATAAAAGGGTAATAATTGTAGTGGATTAAAACACATCAAATGTGTTTAAAACCCTTACTTCATAGTGGAGCTAAAAAAACTGGTCACTTTTGCAGGATACTAATAAACAAATAACCATTAAAAAACTAGCAAAGGGAAAGAATTAAGCATTTATTCTGTATTTTTTATAAAAACTGTTATATTAACTAAAAGTTGAGAGAAATTATTTTTTTATAAAAATATACCCCCAGTTATGAGTGAAAAAACCCTTCATGAATCAATGGATCTAGGCATTGATCATTAATGGTTCTTAGCATTGCACTTGTACATTATGTGCCTCCAGATAGAACACACGATTATGAAATGGTCTTTCCAAAAAACGATAAGAAAATCTTAATTGGATCAGACCTCTGATTCTAATTTTTTAAAAATATAAGCATTAATTTTATGGAAAATAAAGAGGTAAAGTAATACATTAAACAACATATGGAGATATAATCAGAAATCCAGACCATAGGACATTCTACAGAACAAACAACCTATTTGCATCAACAAATAAAATAAAAGGTAGGGGCAAGGGAGAGGGAAACCTAGAGATTAAAACAGATTTTAGAAATCTGTTTTACAATTAGTGAAAGTTTTTTGGATCCCAGTACAAACTGTGAAATACATTATATTATATTTATGAGTCATATAGAAATTTGGGCATTAATTGAAGATTTGTTATGGATTATAGTTAATTACTTTTAGGTGTGATAATTGTATTATCTTCATGTTTTTAAAAAGGGGTCTTCATCTTTTAGAGATAATACTAAAATATTTGTGGATGAAGCAATATAATGTCTGGGATTTGTTATGAAACAATATGGAAAGTGGGGGGGAGTAGAAGGAGAGTATAGATAAAACAAGATTGACCATGAGTTGATAATTGATGACACTGGATGACAGGCGTTTGGTGGTTCTCTATAGTATTTAGAGAACATAATACAGAGTTGAAAAATATGGCAGAACGATGATTCCACCACAGATTGAATATTTTGATGGTATGACATGAGGAGAGTGTCTTGGCTGAGTTTATAAAAAGCTGCAGGCTTCCTGTTCAGGGGTCAATTTATATAGTCAGTCTGGGCTGGATTAAGATTCTGACATGAAGACTAAGCTAATGGATTTGTGTGTGTGTGTTGTATGACAGGCTGGAAAAAAAATGTGATTTAGAATGGTGTTTCTGCAAACTGCAATTTAAAAGAAAAAAGAAACACAGTGGTTTTTATATTGCCATTTTCTTCAAAAAAAGATTTACATTTTCATCTTATTCAGAGACTATTTACTCAGTGTTAATCAGCATGAGCAGCCAAACTGAGCACAATGGCATTATTTTTGCTTCGGGGAATAGAGAAAAAGGGTAGTGCCACTCAAATAAATTACAGCAAAAACTTATGAATGACAAGGAGCTCTGCTTCAATTCTAGGTTTTAGACATCCAAATATGCCTCAAGGTAGGTGACATTAAAACTAAGAATTTTGTCTATTCAAAATGTATTAATTTATTTTGACAGGTATAGACATTCTTAACAAAATTCCAAAGTATATTAGAAATGATACCTGAGCTTCTTTCTTCCAGCAAAAGTGTGACACAGAACTTTACTATTCTCTGCATTTTAATAATATTCATAGATTTGTAGAATGAGAAGGTTGTTTATTGAGGGAACTGTGATGTTTCTTGTTTAGAGCTGTGCAAAGTCACCAGTTTCTATACAAATTTCCTAAATTGATGCTAACACACAAAAAATCTGACTTGTCTTAACTTCATCTTGCATACATCTTTAAAAAGTACAGTTTTTAAAAAATAATAATAAAGTATATATTTTAGAGCATTTTAGGTTCACGGGAAAATTGAGTAGAAAGTACAGACTTTCCTTATGGCCCCTGCCCCCATATACATAAAATCTCCTCTACTATTGGCATCCTATACCACAATGGTATATTTGTAAAAACCTGTATTGACACATCATTATCATCCAAAGTTCATGGTTTAGACTAGGGCTCACTCTTGGTGTTGAACATTCTCTGGTTTTGGACTAATGTGTAATGACATATATCCACCATTGTAGTATCATATAGAATAGTTTCACTGCCTGAAAAATCCTCTGTGCCCTGCCTATTTATCTGTCCCTCTGCACTAACCCCTGTCAATCTTTTTACTGCCCCCATAGTTTTGTCTTTTTCAGAATGTCATATGGTTGAAATCAAAGAGTAAGTAGCCTTTTCCTATTGGCTTCTTTCACTTAGCAATATGCATTTTAAGCTTCCTCCATATCTTTTCATGGTTTGATAGCTCATTTCTTTTTTAGCACTGAATAATATTCCATTGTCTGGATGTACCACAGTTTTTTTACCCATTCACCTACTGAAGGACATCTTGATTGCTTGCCAGTTTTGGCAATTATGAATAAAACTTCTATGAAAATCCATATGTGAGTTTTTATGTGAAAGTTTTTCCAATTCATTTGGGTAAACAGTGTGAATATGTTTAGTTTTGTAAGAAACTGCCAAATTCTCTTCTTTGTCTAGTTTCCTAAGGTGGAAGTTTAGATAATTGCTTTTAGATATTTCTTTTCTAACATATACATTTAATGCTACAAATTTCCCTCTAAGCACTACTTTCTCTACATCTCACAAATTTTAATAAATTGTATTTTCATTTACATTTAGTTTAAAATTTTTTTTAAAAAATTGACCAATGTGGTATTTAGAAGTGTATTGTTTAATCTTTAAGTATTTGGAGATTTTCCAGCTGTGTTTCTGTTGTTGATTTCTAGTTTAATTCCACTGTGGTCTGAGAGCAGACAGTGTACGATTTCTATTCTTTCAAGTTTGATAAGGTGTGTTTTATGGCCCAGACTGTGGTCTTTTGGTGAATGTTCCACATGAGCCTGAGAAGAATGTGTAACCTTCTGTTGTTGGATGAAATAGTCTATAGATGTCAATTATATCCAGTTGATTGATGGTGCTGTTTAGTTCAACTTTATCCTTACTGATTTTCTGCCTGCTGGATTAGCCCATTTCTGGTAGAGGAGTGTTAAAGTCTCCAACTATAATAGTAGATTTATCTATTTTTCCTTGGAATTCTATCAGTTTTTTCCTCATGTATTGTGACACTATTGTTAGGTGCATACACATTAAGGATTGTCATGTCTTAGAGTATTGACTCTTTTATCATTATGTAATATTCCTTTTTATCTCTGAAAATTTTCCTTGTTTTGAATTCTGTTCTGTCTGAAACTAGTACAGCTAGTCCTGTTTTCTTTTGATTAGTGTTAGTATGGTATATTTTTTCCATCCTTTTAATCTATATGCATCTTTACATTTAAAGTGGGTTTCTTGTAGACAACATAAAGTTGGGTCTTTTTCTTAATCCACTCTGACAGTATCTATCTTTTATTTATTATATTTAGTCCTTTGACTAATGATTTTTATATATTTGATATATGATGATCATTATTATTATAGCATAATAATAATATTTATCTTTCCTCAGAGAAGTCTCTGAGGCCCCCAATCCATTTCCTCCAGATACAAATTTAGAGGTAACTTATTACCAATCATAAGCTAGAGTAGCCCTGAGCAAGATCCACAGGCAAGAAGGAGACCAAGGCACTCAAACAGGAATTCATGCTGAGGTAAAGGGGTGTTGGGTCTAGGCTGATGACCTAAGCTTAATAAAAGGGCTTAAATCTTATTCCATCGGGGCTGGTTCTAGTCTGCTTTGTAACTGAAGCCATTAGCTTCTTTTGGAATTCACTAACCTGGCATAGTTTCATGCTTTGGGTTCTAGAGCTCGATTAGTTCACATGAGGATGAAGTCCATGGAAGAGATGGACTAACGAGAATGTTATCTAAGTAATGAGTCAACATTCTTCAGCAAAGTCACACGGCAGTGACTGTGAACTGATTATATGTGCCCACATGTGCCCGTTCACCATGAAGTATCGCAAGCTATTCTGGAGTAAGTAAGCCCCTGGAATTGTTACAAAGAATTTAGAGAGAGAAACTGAACTTCTGCTAATAAAGGAATGTGTGGTCTTGAGCAATAAATTTATTCCTTGAACACGTCATGTGACCCATATGGATTATACTTTAAAAAATGACCAGCCATATGTCATCCCCTGAGAACCTGGTAATTGTTTTAGTTGATTTAGGCATTAAGAAAACTTTAAGGAAGAATCAAAAGAGGTGGGCCAAGGGGTGGAAGAAATTTGGGGCAAAGAAAACAGGAAGGAGAAGTAGTGTCACAGTCTCCTCTACTCACGGGGCTGATGTGCATTCCAGTGTGTGTATTGCACCGGCTCAGACTTCTGCCCTGCTGTCTTCCAAGTATATTCTCCTGTGTCATTTTGGTCTTGAAGAGCTATCCAAAAATAACTGTCCTTCGTTTTTACCACACTACTGATCAAACTGGTAATAAAAGCCTGTTCAAACCTTAAAAAAGGAAAAAGGAAATGGTTATAGTAAGTTTCTGGGCAATAAAAAAGTCATTAAAAGATAATAAGGTGGACAGACTGGCTCCAGAATAAACACTTCTCATGAATTCTTTAGAACATGGAAGCAGAAAAATGCCCGAAGACCCTGAACATTACTAATAAATGCCAAATGTCAATGCAATTTCTAAAAATATATGACGGAGGGGAATTTGACTCTTACAGACAGGGCTTAATTCTTTCAAGGAATAGAGTCCAGCTCCAGTTTCGAAGTGTAGGTGGTAAAGTCCACAAAGCCAGCAATAATGCATTTCTTGGCACAACACGTGACCTACTTTGTAATTGGGTCACACAGCACACACGGAGCAATAACCTGCAGGAAGTAAGGGGCTGACATTGGGAGAAGGAAGGATATTCTACTTTTCTGAATGAACATCTGCCAACAAAGTTCACATACACCCACCCACCACACTTGCTTGGTGAGAATGGAACAGAGATTGGAGTAACAATTTTATGTCTCCCAAATCAGTTTGCTCATAGGCACGTGGTGTCCTTGGCTTATTCAAATGTATTCAGATATGCACATTCACTTTAGATAAATTTAAAATCCTAGGACAACCCAAGGAATTATACCCAATAATATTTTTCCCAAACAGCTGAATGAGTTCACGTTCACTGATTAGTGGCAATGCTCCCTTCTCAAGATGAATGCATCGAAAGCAGAATCTAGAAAACTTGTATATATGCTTTCACAAGACTACCTAAAAGAAAAATGTGAGTATTAAAATTTAACTAGCACTGAAGTTTTAAGCTCTGTTTGAAACTACCTTGAACAATTTATTTTCAATACACATAAAGTTTTGAGGAAACATTTCAAATGGTGATTTTTGACTAGACCTGCTGAGTCAGTGAGAAGGGAAAGGCCTGATGAAACTACCCAGGAAAACTAATGAGAAAGCAAATTAGACTTCTTCATCCACTTTTGGATTTTTTCATTACTATGCATCCTTAACTTGCAAAGGAAAGCAAAAGCAACAGGGTCATTCAGGAACTGAAAAGGCTCAAAGGAAATAGGAGAGGGAGAGAGAAATGAACACAAAGGAGTAAAATTTTTAAATGCCTTATGAACATCACTAGTAACAATGGATGGTCTTAGGGATCCATGATACTCATCTTGGCAGAGCATATGGAGTTTCATCAGGCTTTAGTAAATACTTTCTGCAGGTACTCTATTAATAGTCTGACTAGCACACATTTAAAATTAGAAAAGTTCTTTTTTAACCAGATTACAGTGGCAGAACTGTAGGTAAACGTGCTTCAAAAAAAAAGTATGTAAAGCTAAATATTGTCTAGATGCTATTGTGATTTTCTTACCCTTCCATTGGTTTATGCTCTCATTAAAACAAACAAACAAACAAACAAACAAACAAAACACCTGCTTTTCCTTCACCCCTCTGAGGCAGAGTAGTATTGTTACCATGTCTAAAACTGTTGTGCTAAGAGACAAGCAAGGCACATGGAGGCTGCAGCCAGGACCACGATTCCCTCTGCTGGTTCTAAACCCAGGAGCCAACGCTGGTTCTTCGATTACCTTGTACTATGGCATTATCGGATAATGAAGAGAAATAACGTTGTCTTTGAACTTGGCCTCTGGTATCATTATTCATGACATTTTGCTTTTGCCCCTTGTAGGTTTTAGATTTATTTAATCCATTCTGATTTATTTGATCTCCATTTATCATCGCTTAAAACAACAGAAACCTTCTGCTTTTTAATTGCCACATATATCTTTTAAGTGGTTGCATATAATACACATACTTAAAATCCTAAAACCTTTGAATCAAAACGGGACTCTAGTTCTCTTGGTCCAATTTAGACGATAGCATTGTTAGTAAAGAAAATCAGCAAATATGTCTTCTACACCGTATATTTTAAGAGATTAACCTGGATAACAGCATGCAATCTCTTGAGTATCTGTTTCCAACTGATAAGGAGACAAGAACATTTTATATTCTTTACCACTTTATTTGGTTTCAAACACTAAAGGGTTGTGAAAACTTTGGCTTACAGTAATAGAGCACACAACATTTTAAAGTCTTTTCTGGTCCTTTGTTTTAGAATTCTTCATTTCAGTATACTCCAGAGTTTTATACTATCTGGCCTTTTTGTCTGTTTTCACTGAGGTTTAATTAAAATGTTATGATTTAAAAAAAAAAAGCCACATATGTATGTTTTTATATTATAATTTTAACCAGGATAAAATATTATTTTTAAGGAATTCAGTAAACTTTTTTTGTTATTCTTTAGAAAAACAAATGATAAAATATTTTGCTGTGTGTATCTTCTTATAAAATAAAATTTTGTAGAGTAATAATTCTTAGACTCAGAAAGAAATTAATTATCCAATCAACTCCTTAAGAAAGTTAAGAAATCAAATTTATTTTTTTAGTGTAAGCAAGAAAAATAAATCTCGAACTTCCATCAGTTTGACAAGAAAGTGTTGCTCCTAGTGCTAAATATTAAATTTAATTTAAAAATGCAATTTGAAGATAGCAATGCATATTTCTGGCAAACATTGACAAATCTTTTATTTCAAAGTAAACATTTCGCCTTTCAAAAGTGTACACTTCAAAGGAGGTATTTTATACTTAAATCTCTATTTGAACATTGTATTTTTCATCAGTTTAGCCAGTGACATGTAGCTAAAGAAAGGATGTTCTCTGTCTATGAACAACACAGTACTTAGCAGACAGCAGTACTATAATGATTTTGTTTGTATTACCAAAACGAGAGAAAAAAAAACATAATGCATTGGAAGTGTCTTCACTAGAGTTATTTCAATTAAAAACAAACAAACAAGCCGTAGCAGTAGTCTTTATATATAATGACCCATTTAGGAGGGACTCAGTTTTGAACTAAGTAATTACAATTGGATTTCTCCCAATAACACAATTGTTGACATTTTTGATGCCATTTAAAAATAAATGACTTTAAGTTTTTGGACTTTGTTTCTTACAAAAGGCTAGAAGAAAAAATACAGACTTAGAAAATGTACTTAATATATACATAAACGAAACCTAGAAGAGCAAATACCAAACCGTTAATGGCAGATATCTTTGGGGAACGGACCGGGTTTGGTTGGGAGGGAGGAAAGTGCAGATGAGGGTACACTTTCACATTTTAGTCTACATTCTTCTGGATTGCTTGAATTTATACCAATGAGAATGTTTTCATCACATAATTTTCAAAAGAGTGTTTTTAAAAAGAAATTTTGCATTCTACAAAAAACCTGTTAGAACTAATAAACAAATTTAGTAAAGTTGCAGAATACAAAGTCAGCAAACAAAAATCAATTGCATTTCTGTATACTAACAACAAACAATCTGAAAAGAAAACTACACAAACAATTCCATTTGCAATACCATCAAAAAGAATAAAATATTTGGGAATAAACTTAACCAAAAATTTGAAAGACTTATACACTGAAAACTACAAAACATTATACTACAAAAGAAGAAAGAAATAAATGGAAAGACATTCCGTGTTCATGGATTGGAAGACTTATTCTTAAAATTTCCATACTACCCAAAGCAATCTACAGACTGAATATAATCATTATCAAAATCCTAATGATTTTTTTTCTTTTTTTTTTTTTTGCAGAAGTGGAAAAATTCTCCTTAAAGTTCATATGGAATTTCAAGGGACTCTGAAGAGCAAAAACAAAGATGATAAAGGACAAAGTTGGAAGTCTGATATTTTCTGATTTTAAAACTTACTAAAAAGTATTACAATCAAAATGGCACAGTACTGGCATAAAGACAGACATATAGACCAATGGAATAGAATAGAGAACCCAGAAATAAACCCTCATATATCTGGTCAAGTGATTTTTGACAGCGGTGCCAAGACAATTCAATGGGTAAAAGACAATATTTTCAACAATCATGCTGGAAAAACTGGATATCCACCTGAGAAAGAATGAAGCTGGACTCTTACCTCACACCATTTACAAAAATTAATTCAAAGTGGATCAAAGGTCTAAATGTAAGAGCTAAAACTATAAAGCTCTTAGAAGCAAACATAGGGGAAAAGTTTCATAACATTGAATTTGGGAATGATTTCTTGCATATGACACCAAAAGTACAGGTAACAAATAAGAAATGGATAAATTGGACTTAATCAAAATTAAAAATTTTGCACATCAAAGGACACTATCGACAGAACGAAAAAGTAACCCAAGAAATAGGAAAACACAATTACAAATTATTTATCCAATGAGGAATTAATATTAATAATATATAATGAAATCCTGCAATCCAGCAACAAAGAACAAACACGCCAATAAAAAAAAAAAAAACGGACAAAGGACTTAAATAGAAATTTCTCTAGGAAGAAAAAAAGTTAACTGCAAAAGTGTTTGGGGTGGATATGGCGGCTGCAGGAAGTAGCAGAGCTGTAAATATGCTTGAAATTAATGCACATTTGAACCTAGGAAAAAATGAGATACTGCAGGGTTTCTCATTTTTGGCAAAATTCACAAAATTGAATGTTATGCAGATTATTTTGTACCAAAAATTCCATCAATGATTGATTCAAGATTTAGATATACATGCATTTAGATAATTATCCATGGTAATTTTGAAACTCAAGCTCTGCATTCATGCTCTGTCTGAAAAAAAATTGGTAACATCAAGGAAATAAAATTCTGTTATTCAGCAATAAGGGTATGTTTTTCCCCTCTCTATTCCACAAAGTGTTAAAAGTCCTAGACCAGGAGCAGTTACAAAAGAAATAAGTAATTTGTAGCAGGTGGTTCTAATTGTGCCTATCAAACCTGTCGTTCAGTTGTGCAGAAGACTGGAAAATCAATTAGCAACTACAAGCTTGGGTACTGGTGAGTGACAGCAGTGTCTTAACTCAAACAGAAATCAGTAATGGAAGAAAAGGATTACCAGAGCTGCTAGTGGACACTCCTGGATCTGAGGAGATTTTCCATCTACTGTCCAATCTTCTCAGACAAAAGATGCTACTGAAAAATATTCAAATGTGTGTATTGTCACTCACAGGGCAGTACGGTGTGGGTCTTTGTTTCTTATCCGTTGGGGTCTAAATGAATAAAAATCAGGCACACGGGGCCTTTCCTTCTCTCAACTTGCATGTCCCGTGTTGCAGTCACTGCTTTGGATGTAGATATGTTTGCAGTCACTGCTTTGGATGTAGAAGGCAGTGCATATGTATGTTATCTGCCTGAGAGAGATGCTTCTGGGGCAAACATGTAGTACTACCGGGGCTTGGTCGGTGACTGAGTAGAATGCCAGCACAAGGGCACCTGGGTGGGCCTGGGAGGCTGAGGCTGGGACAAAAACAAACTTACCTATGGCATAGTTCTGCTTCAGAGTTGGCCCACACATTAGTATTGGCTACCGAATACAGTTTAGCAAAGAACAACATTTAAGTACTTACAGCATACTCTTACATCCAGTTTTTGGGGAAGTGAAACAGAGCATTTTTTCCCCAGACACTTTCCATCATTTGCATGAGGTCCACAAAGGATGCTTAGAAAATTAAGCATTTGAATTCTAACAGATTTCTGCCCCACCTTGGGTCACTTTGGCACTGTGGGTTATCTGTAATGTTGCTATGAGTTTATCCATTTATTGTGTTATTCTACCTTCTTTACTTATTTCACGTATCTATGTTCTATAGTTGCTGGCCTTCGAGTGGCACCTGGAAGATTACATTGTGCCTTTTATTTCTTTTGTACAGCATGCCAATATGGTGCCTCTCACAAAATAGGTATTCAATAAACAATTTTCTAACAAACCCTTGACTATTGAATTTTTGCATAGTCAGATAACATATGAAAAGTAATTAACACAGTACCAGGTTATGTGACACTCAATGAATTTCACACACACACAAAGAAAAGAAAGAATAAGGCATAAAAAAAACAGGTGAAACAATTAGACTTATTTCTTCAATGAAACACACAATTAATTAAATATAATTAACAAAGAGCACAGTTTCATTGGTCAGGCTCCTGAATAAAGTCCTACGTTGAATCACTGAAAACTTCAAACCTGAGATTCTATTGAAACCTTTTGGATAGATTAACAAAGTGAGGATAAATGCTTTTTTTTCACGCCTGGTAGCTATTCTGGGAAAGAGAAAGGTAGAACTAAAAACAACACTGAGCTACATCAAAGGCAGTGTTATACCCCGAACGAAGGGTCTCCTGAGCAAAGGATTTTTCACCAGACTGTTTTACCAAATGCTATCAGTCTTTTCCTCCGTGTGTGTGTATGCGTGTGTGTGCATGTGCACACATGTATGCATTCCTATGCAACGTTTAGAAGAAAGACTGGGAAAGAAGGTAAGAAAACAAGAAGGTAAAAGGAGGAAGGAAATACTGATGGCTTTGAATGTTGACTCTCTATGTGCGGAGAGTAGAGAAAGCACACAGGAATTCCCCCTGCAGGCTAGACCTACATGTAAACGATCTCTAGATGAAACCACAGCATCAGTTCTGTTTCCTGGTATTCTGTGGATGTTTTTAAAGGCGATGACCTTGGTAAAACACCAGTGACTTGCTTTGCAGGTATAGTTTTCCCGTGGACCTGCCGAAGAGTTCTACCTTGCTTCCATCTTCAGCAGGGAGGAGTTCATCTCCAACCCCTCACTGTCCTCCTGATATTAATAGTGACACTGAGATGACTTCTGCCTTCAATGCGTTTATCCCCTATGGTACATCTGTAGCATGTATGACTCATGTGGAGTACCAAAAGGGTATAGTTTCTCTGTTGGCATTGAGCAGACAACCTGTGTACAGAGAAGTCTGACTCTAAACAAATATCGACCTAAGAAGCAATGGGAAAACATTTGAATATCCTCCACAGATTAGTTATACTTACTTTTGTTCTAAAAAAAAAATTCCGACATGACTCACACACATTCAATTTCAAAAATATTTAATTGCTAAATAACATATTTCTTTTCCATTATAAATACTTGGATGATAAAATCTAAATATACTGTATTAACAACTTATTAGTGAAACTAGGTAATAAATGTTTGTGGAAAGTAAAAGTCATCTTAAATTTTACTATTTGTTACTTAAAAATCAATTTAGGAATAACATTCTATAATTTTAATTCATCTCAATAATTTAAATAATTTAATACTCTAATGTACAGTATGCTATAGATTTTGACAAGTTACTGATTAGGGCTAGATTTTATCATTCCAAGAGCCTTCATGTCAAAGCACAGTCATATTTTTGATAGAAAATTTCTACTTTACCTGTTTGTAATGGTTACAAGTGTAGGAGGACAGTAATAACCACCAGAGGCGTGGTCAAAGCTTCGCAGGACAGTGTCAATTTTGTAGCAGAATCCGCCATGTCTCTCCCATCCCTTAAAAAAAGGAAAATTAAGGACATAATCTGATTTAGTTAAATAGCAAATAATCTTTTTTGCATATTCTCATTTACCACTTATATTACCTCTCGGACCCACTCAAAACTCGAAACTTGAATTTTGTCTTGATATCTTTATATTTATTCTATCTGGTAATGCCATTAGGTAAAGCTACTACTAGATTTATTTAATTCTTAAAACCTAAAAGTTTGAATTAACTTAAAATCATAAAACCTAAAACCTTAAAAGCAAATAAAAATAAAGGGTACTTTCTCAAGATTTCTCTCTCTCTCTCTCTCTCTCTCTCTCTCTCTCTCACACACACACACACACACACACACACACACACACACACACACACAGTTCAAACATAGAATTTCATACCAGTTGTTCCTACAGACTGGTAGAAATTAAGAGTGTTTGAAAAGAGAATGCATGGGTTTGAATCCTGACTCCATCACTGTGCGACCTTACTTAATCTCTTCATGTCTTAGTTTTCTCCTCTGTAAATTGGGTAATAAAAGCATCCATGAGGCTGTTGTGAGAATGGAAGGAAAAAGTGCAGGCAGAGACCTTAGGATAGAGACAAGGGTTTAGTATGAGCAAAGAAGACATATGTATCTAGATCATAGTGTATATTTTTTCAACTTTCTTTTGTATTGCTTTTTTCATGTAATCCCACTGAAATTCACTGAGGTTAAGGCCTTGGATAAAGTCACAAACTAGTGGATAAACTGACCTCGAACCCAATTCTGGTGCAATCCAGGATGGTTTTGACAGGATCATAATGCATCCAAATAGAGATTGGCCAAAAAATATATTTTTTTGGTAAAGACTATTCCTAAATCAATTGGCTAGCCATTTAGAGAGAAAGAAAGCAAGCTTTGGCACTCAGGCAAAAATGACAAGTGTGCGTGTGGTCCAAAACTCGGCCTTAGGAACAATGATGGGATTTTATTCTTTAAAATCATACAGTATAGGAGGCATGCATTTATTAGTTTTCTATATTTCAACTGAGTTATTTCTGTCCTTTTTCTTTCAATATTACAAAATCACATCACTTATGTCTATTTTTGCATATTCACCAGTTTTAAAACACACTTCATTTTGTGTCATCTAATGCTTGCCAAAACTTGATCAGATATAAAATATTTTCTGCTATATTTCTTGGAAAAGGTCTCAGTCTTGCAGTTAATTAAAGGAAATACTATTTTAGAAATCAGCTATTTTAGTTCAAAACATATTATAAACGAGGTGCGGATCACAGGAGTTCCTCATCCAGCCAGCCAGGACATGCTCTGAACTAACTCCCTTATCTTCTCCTCCAAACTTTATCCGTGTGAGTAATTGATAGGTCCAGCCAGAGCCCCTCCATGGATCACACCAGACAGGGCAGGGAGGTTATGCTGCTTTTGTATTTGGAAGGACAATTGGAGGAAGCCTGACAATATGACCTTTCCGACAAAGTATTCTTTTGTCATTAGTAGTTCTTCGATAACAGACCTTTTATCAAAACAAACAAACAAACAAACAGACAAAATCCAAGAACTGAACAGGCTCAAGAAATGTGGCATAGTAACAACAAGAAAAACAAAAGACTTTTTACTACAAGCTTTTGTCCATATAATGAAAGTGGAAAGAATAATTGATTGTATCCATAAATATCCTTTGTACCTGAGGTGCCATCTCATTTTATATGAAATGATGATGACGATACTGAAACAATTGCTCATATCATGCAATCTTTGAAAAAGTGATTTAGAGGGAAAAATAAGTCTTTTTTGTTTTGAAATTATCAAGACATATTATAAATTGATTTTGTATGTGCAGACTGTTTAGAGAATTACATTAAAACAATTGGCTAAAAGAAAGGAAACTTCTGAAACCATACTCATAGGCTGATGCATAAAGAAATTAATGGGAATTTCACCATAAAGTTAGAGAGCTGGGTCTGACCTCAAAAGCTTTAAATACTGTAGTGTTGGCCAGGAAAGGGAAGCAGTGTATAAAAGTTTGGATAAAACATCAGTTCTATTTTTGTTGATTGCCCTTTCAACACAAAACATGTTGAGGTGCCTTGAAAGCCACAGTAAGAAATTCTTTTTTCAATATTTCTGCTCAGATCTAGATTAGATTAGTCATTAGCTACAATTACTTCAGGAATTGTGATCATTAGATGAAATGTTGGGTAACATGTCAGCATGACATGTGTGTTGTTAAGCTGGAGTATAAAAAGTAATTCATATATTTACACATGGATTAATGAATAAAATGCAAGTTTCTGGAGAGATGGGTCCTTGCTTAATTGAAACATAAATAACTGAATTAGAAAAGAAAATAATTAAAGCAGAATTGCATAAAAATCCGGTTTGGGAAACTTCTGATACTCATATGGCCTAATATCTCCAATATATGTCAAAATTTTTTAGTGTGTGTGTACGTGTGTGTGTGTGTGTGTGTGTGTGTGTGAGAGAGAGAGAGAGAGAGAGAGAGAGAGAGAGATGGAGCATGTGTTGAGGACACTAGTAGGTAGATTTTTTTGGTAACTTTACTGTAGGATATTAAATGCATTTAAAACATAATTTTTTACCTTGTAAGTTGAAACCTAAAGTATTAAGTGCTTTTATTACTTAATGTACTGAAATTACTTTATTACTTAAAATACTAAAGTACTTTTTACTGTCCCTTTCCCAAATAATAAATGTTTCCAAACGTATACTTTTCTCCATTATTGTATTCTATTCAAATGTTTAAGCTTAAAGGTGAACAGGAAAGCAAGACTTTGGGTGCAGAAGTTCATTCTCTGACTCAAAGAATGCATCGTTTTCCCTCTGACATTCCATTGGAAGACTATGAAAACCTCAAGTGAGACAGGGCATCGCATGACAGTCATTGTTTGTACAGATGGTGCAAGGGTATAATTAACTTTTTTTTTTTTTTTTAATCTCAAAAGAAAAGTAGTCTTAGGTCAAAGAGGATGGCAAGACAATCTACTCAGAGCTGTAAATCTTACATGTGCCTCCAGCTGATAATTATTTGGTTTGTTAAAAGTAGCCTACTCTCAGAAAAAAGGAAGAAGAAAGGATAGAAGGGAGGGAGT
>NW_006442484.1:33672210-33675462 GCF_000325575.1 Pteropus alecto
AAGGAAGAGGGAGCAAAGATAGGAGAGAGAGGGAGAGAGGTTCACTTTCAGTTGATGGTGGATAAATTATTTTAGTTATGAAGGTCCTGCACCTAAATCGCAACGTTAATGGCACTTACCTTTTGACAGCCAGATTGAGTGTCCGAAATGACATGGCCTGCTTTTTTACAAATGTAAAAAAGTGTTTCTTCACAATTTTTAACTTTCCAGTGTCCTTCCTAAAGGGAAAATTATTACAAGAAAAATGAGGGTCATCGAAGGCCTCCACAGTCCCCTAAAAGCCTATGTGCCTGCGATACCACCTAAATTTGAGTTGTGTGGTCTGATTTGTATTAAAACAAAAAATTCTTTGGAAAGGAAGGTGAAATTTTAATCTGTTAGCAGTTGTACTTCACACTTAGAAGTGGTTGAAGAGGGGAAGCAGCATCTCTCTAGGTCAGCAGATTGGCATCATCCCAGTAGTTGGTCCTCAGAACAGCAGCATCAACATCAGCTGAAAACTTGTTAGAATGTGAATTCTCACATCCCACCTGACTTACTGAATGAGACACCGATCATGGGGCCCAGTCATCTGTGTTTCAATAACCCCTCTAGGTGGTTCTCGTGCACATGAAGGTTGAGAACCATTGTTCCAACCCATCTTTTAAAAGAAAAAATGAGAGCAGTTTAATATAAAGCCCGCTGAGCCTCGTACTAAATCCTAGCTCCAATTTTTACTGACTACAGGACCTTATGCAAACTATTAAACCATATCTGTAAGAGCAGCCCTGCAGTCCCCCTACCCCCATGGAGTCTTCAGTTATAGGATAATGTCAGGCACACCATTGATGCTTAATAACTATTAGATGAATGAATGAATGAATGGTTTCCTAGGTTCTCACATTCAAATTTGGGCTTAAACTCTGCTTAGGTAACTTGCTTATTTTGATAATTATATTCATATTAAGTTCTACTTCATGGGAATAAACATTACTTTTTATACATCTATTTTCTAAGGAGCCGAAAAGGAGGCTATAAAATATTACAGTTACAGGAGCATTGTCCTGACATACTCAATAATATTAATACCCATCCTTACTCCCTTAAATAGTTTCTGTCCAAATATTGGCTCCTGTTCTATGAACATGCTAAGTGAAATACTCATGCCTGTGAAATAAAACAGGAGCATGTCAGTAGGAAATGAAGGTCATCTTAATTATATCAAAACTCACGAACCAACCAAGCATCAAATATTGCAGAATAAATTTTGGTGGCTTTCAGCAGAGTTAGACCCAAGGCAAACATTGAGAGAGGTCACTGTCCCTCCTCAAATGTGACTCCGAGATACTGCCTAAGCACTATAATTGTAACTGTACATGTCAGTGATAGCCTTAAAAGATAAAACAATAGAACGTACCGTAATAGTAAGTGCTTAGAAATTTTCCATGTTTGTTTGGCAAAAGAACTTCATCAAGCTACTTAAGGAACATGAATAATCTGCTTCTCGGAGGAATTTGATATGGTATCCTCATTGTCTGAAAGAGCGAGGATGCCCACCAAATTTCAATAACCTCCTAAAATTCAGATAGTGAGTTCAGCAGCTACCTGATCAAAGAGAGTTAATCCATTAGGGATAGCGTAGGAATAAGTGTGATGCAAAGGCCACTGGGACCATTACATTCATGTGAGGAAAAGAGCAAGGTTTTCCACTGATCTACAGTTTTCAAAGAGGTTGCACATATGGTTGAAAACCTTTCACGTTAACAAGATAATGGAGCCTAAAAATCACCACTCTCCCAGCACCTCATCTTCACCATGGACAAGGTCACCACCGTCCACCAAAAAGGTGGTTGCTCAAGCTAAAAACCTTCCTCTCTCTCAGCCCCACATCTCATTTAGCAGTAATTCCTCTCTTCCAGAGGATCCTTGAATGTGTCTGCTTGTCTCCACATTCACTACCCTCCCTAATCCAGCCACTGGAGTAGCCTCCAAACCGGTTTCTCTGCTTCCATTTTATCCCTCTCCAGTTACTTTAAAGTAGCCAGTTACTTTAAAACTGTAAATCAGATTATGCCCTCTGTTTGCTTGAAGCTTTAGCGATTCCTATACAGGACCCAAAGCCTCGCATTTTTTGCATTCCTCCTGCCCTATCTCCTGCCACCCCTTCACCTTTCTCATCTTCGCACTACACTGGTCTTCCCTTTGATTAACAAACACGTCAAGCCTTGGCCTGTATTTGGTCTTTTGCACTAGCTGTCTCTGCTTGGAATCTTCTTCCCCCTGCTCTTCAAGAGGTTTTCTTTTTCTTTTTAAAAATCTTTTCCTTAGGTCCCAGCTTAAATGTCACCTCTTCATTGTCCTATCTGAAGCAGCAGTCCCAACCCAAGTTTCTCACCATCATGTCAGTTATTTCCTCAGAGCTATCATGACAACTATTATTATCCTGCTTTTTTTTTTTTCCCCTACCTGTGGATACCTGCTTACTGCCTAGCACAGAAGTCCCATGAGGAGCAGGACTGTGTCTGTCTTGGTCTCTGCCACAGCCCAGGATAATAAACAGCCCAAGTCCCTGGTATAGGAGGCCTTCAATACAAGTCCAGCAAAATGAGCAATGAACAAATGAATCAACTTACAGACTGCTCTGCCGAGACACATAGCTGGCTTCTATTTGGAAAAATGTGGGGCTCAAGTGTGTGCCAATTAGTAAAGGTGACTGAGGAGCCATTAGACCATTCAAAGGAAACTGGCGTTTTATTGCTGCTTAAACCAATCCATGTTTCTGATGTATTTTCTGGAAGAGATAGATATAAATTACTTACAGGAATCCTATTATATGCAAAGGAGAAAAGGCACTGGGGTTATTATCAAAATATACCACTTTGCAAGCGATTTCTTCTTTATTTCTTCAGGTGATGAAACCTGTTTAAGTCTCAGTATAAAATACCTGCTTAACCTTTTACTCCTATACTGTACTATCCAATCTTCTTGATATAGGCCTTACAGGTGAGGCAGAGTGTGAGCTAAATCCAGTGCAAGAACAAAGCTTAAAAGCAAGTCAGATTGCTGAGACTCTAGTTTCTGCTACTGTACGAAAAGTAGATCTGAAAAATCTGGTTTTGTTTTTGCCTAGAGAAAGGAAAAATAGGGATTTATTGGTTTAGGAAACGGGCACATATGCACAAAGAAACTTTTAATGATAGCCGAGATATATGATGTATTTTTTCTTCCCTTCCCTTCCCTTCCCTTCCCTTCCCTTCCCTTCCCTTCCCTTCC
>NW_006442484.1:33675559-33694378 GCF_000325575.1 Pteropus alecto
CCTCCCTTTCTTTCCTTTTTCACCATGGGAAAAAGGAGCAGAAACTTTTAGAAGCATTGAAATGGGGGCAGTGAGGTTGCTGACAGCCCAGGTAGAGTGAAAAGACTCTACATGGCTGAGAGAGATGTGCAAGTGCTCCTACTGAGACAGAGGCAGCCACAGCCATAAGACTCTTTAATCCCAAATGCAAAGGGTAAAGAAGAAAACGACAGAGACAGATTTTTGTTTTCATTCTAAACTAAAACTTAACATTGAGAAGGTCATCAGAGCAGAGCCTGGAGATTTTTTTTTTTTTTTCACTTAACAAATTTATTCTAAGTCAGCAACTTCAATGTTTTTTTTAGCAGAATTCTATGTTAAACACTATATGACATAGGTAGAGGTCAGCCCGCTGTGATGGACTAAAGCTGGGTGGAGGCCTAGGAACTTGAAACTCCTGAATGTAGCACAAAGCTTGAAAACCGCCGCACCAGAATAAATGATCCATTTTCACTGGCTAAAGTTATTTAAATCCAATTATTTGTCTAAGCAATCTCTTTATTGTTTTGATTACATGACCACAGCACACTACTGCTATCTAGTGGCCATGATGTCAAATTACAGGTTCAGTTTTTTATTAGAAGTTTCAGAAAATTACCTTTGCCCCTTAAAGAAAAAAAAAAAACATCTAATCTATAAGGCATATGTGAGATATTACAAAGTTTTTGATCATATATTTTGTAAAAATCCAATGAATTTGCATTTCTGATAATATTTAGAAACTTCAGATATATGTGCCAGAAAGAATCACTTTTAAATAGCTTAATTTCTTTTCAACTTCACTAATAAAGATAGTTACTACATTATATCTCATACCTATGTAATCAAAGGCTTTTGGTACTCACCATCTCCGAGCAGGTTTACAAGAAACTCCACCTCTGCTAAAGAAGCTATGTCTATTAATGCACTGTCATCCAACTGGCAAGAATGCAAAGCCTCATTCCAGGTCTTTTCCTCTTTCTGAAGTTTATAGCAATTACGATTGTGGGGATTCCAGCCAGGCTCACAGTGGGTAGCATAATATTTCCAAGCACTTTTTTCTTTTTAAAGAAACAACAACGACAACACAATGTCATTTTCCACATTTTAAAAACATTACTTATTACCCTGAGTATATATTGTCATCAGTATATGATTACTTTAAAAATTTAAAAAACAGAAAACGCATGAAACAATAATATATAAATCATAGAATTGTAGATCTTCAGAGTTGGGAAGGATCCAATCTGTAATCTAGAGCTAGATCTAGATCTAGGATCTAATGGATCGCAACATTTCATTTTCCAGATGAAATGTCTAAGTTATAAAGAGTTAATAAAAATGTTAAAGGTCATATAGCCAGAGCTGAGAGTTAGGGCTCGATATACAATTTACCAGTTAGAGTTGTTGGTTTTTAAAATCTTTTCACACCGAAAAAGGAATATTGTGGAAAACAATTTAAATGATATTCCAAGGATTTTATGCACACAGTATGTGAGTGGGGGTAGATATTTATCCTCAACTGAAAAAGAGTCTGAAATTTTGGCCACTTCCTCTAGAGCAGAGATGATAAATGGCTTTCATTGTGAAGGTCAGCCTGAGTGCCTGTGATATCCCTCTGGGTTCATACAGACTCTGAGTGATACTTAAGGAAAATAGTGTCATGGTGCTTTGACACTGGAAGGGAAGGCAGTGTGCACACCAAGTTTTGGCTTTCCTCTTCCAGGAGCTTGCCCTCAACCTGGTGGTGATAGCAGTTTTACTTTATTTTATTAACCACAACTGAGTGCCTCCCTTAAGCACTAATTTAGTTAGATACAATTCTATTGCTACTGGGGAAACAAGACATTCTTTTAAAATTGCTTCTAGGACTGTAACAGCAATTAGAATCACAGTCAAAGAATGTTAGAACATTTAGATATCATCTACCCCAGTAATTTCAACCTAAAAAAAATGAACCCCTTTTACAAATGAAACCTTAAACTTCACTTTAAAGGTAAGATGAGATAAAACAGGATTTTTAGCTGATTAAAGCAAGGGTGGGGTCAAGCAAGGAAACTGGGGATCCTAGAAACACAATTTGAAGGCAGTGGACTAGATGAACTTGAAGCAACAACAAATAATCCAAACAAACTTATCTTAACTACCTTCATTTCTGGTCTCTGACCTCAATTAGTAGATCAGGGGAGTAAATGAAACAGAAGAAAAGGAGGGTGGCAGGTGGGAGTGCAGGAAGGCATAAGAAAGAACAAAAACGAAGAAGGAAGAACTGGGGAAAGGAAAAAAAAGAAAGAGCAGTGACAGAAGCAGCGATCTCAGCACATTCTTGAAATAATGAAAAAAATCTCTACATAAAAAAGTCACAATGCTTCTCCTCCCCCCTTGCCCCAATATTGTGTAATACCCATAGGCTTAGCTACTTAAAAGAAAATGATGAAAGATAAAGCCTAATTGAAAGGAATAATATTTTTAAATGATAATTCAGTTTATTATTTCAAATCTAAGTTGTTTCTAATTATGTTGCTAAAGAGTCTTTTAACAATGGTTGAGTTTTTATCTTTACTTTCTGAGTTAAGACATTAATTCCCACAGAGAATAAAAAGAGGTAATAGACCTTAAAAAAACAAAAATAATTGGGTTTCCAGGTACTAGATTGTAATTAGGTAGTATTTCTGTCTTAGTTACACCTAAAAGTTTTCTGTGATTTTGAGAAGGACAATTTGTTACTAATAAAAGATATAGAGTGTGATAGGAAATCAACGAAGTGAAAAATTTTATAAAACTATTTTCTAATTTACATTTAATCGTAAATAAAACTCAAAACTAGAACAGCAAAGGAAGCAAATCTTTTTTTTTCAAATGCAGAATGACTAAGAATGTAAATTTTTTAAAAAGAGAGGGAGAAAATGTTTTCTATGCTTAAGTTTGTTTGCTTTAGTTTTTAGTAAAATCTTAAATGCATTTGTTAAATTTATGGTGCTTTTGGAATAACAGATAGTATCTAGTTACACATTTTTATTCATATAAAAACTAGCTTTGACTAAGTTTAAATTATGAATTAGGAGCAAAAAATAGAGGGATTTGAATACATTGACAGGACAGTAAGCAACTCATGAAAACAACTTAAAACAAAAACACTTACCAGCTACTTCATGATCAGTGTGGTTTAAGTATTTTCTGCATATATAAGGCAAGGCTGTCTCACAGTCCCGACTCCTCCAGGCATTTGGCATAAATGGATTAAATGTGCCACAGTGATATTCAACAAATGGCTCAAAATTTATTTCTGAAAATAGAGTGCGTGTATGTGTGTTTAATTTTAGAAGCAAAAGCAGTTAGTTTGGTATATATTGAAATGTAGTTTTAGCATCAAGGAGATAACCCTTCTCTTTGGCATATATGGTAAATCCGATAAGCTCTTATATCTATGATTTTGCAGTTGAAGTCTAGGCATGACACTGAAATGATTGTCCAAAGATAGCAACAGCTGATTTTATTGTTTAAAAGTACAGAAATATTTTGCTATTTGTGGCTATTTGTAAAACAGCTGACTGGAATCTTGGCTCTGATCTAAATCCTCCTGCAACATTGGCTAAATGCATAGTTTACCTTCTTGACCTCCATTTTCTTGTCTGGAAAAGCCTTACAGGAACTAAGTCAGGCTTAAAAACTTTTATAAACCACTTTCAAAACTAATATGCCTTATTTATGTGGGTAATATTGCTGCTTCAGGCCGCAGGATGATACCACCCATTGAAGGTCAATAAAATACTGCAGGTACCTGGATTCCAGTTCAGGTAGTTGAGTGGTGTTCCATCAGACCACTGCCAGCCAGCATTTTCATCCAGCTGATTCAGCCCCATCCACACTTCCACTGCTTCATGGTTCAAGTGCTCTGAAATGAAGAGAAATATAGAGTTTCAGAAAAAAGAAAATCAATGTTATTCTACTTTCTTGTTTTCTTTTTCCTGGAGCATCATACATTAACTCCAGTCAATGACAGAAGAGGGTTTAAGTGCTACTAAACCTCACCCTGGTGCTTCAGAGAGAAAAAAGTCAGCCTCTCACCATCCTGAGAAACATAACTGTGAAGTGCTTAATCTAAGCATCCAGAACGGCCAGCCGCCTCTCAAGGGTCGTCAATCCATCCACCCAGGAGTGCACGGTTACGCATTTGAGACCATCCGATCTCTGTGAACTTGTGTGCTTAAGGATTTTAGAGGGTGAAGTAGGAAGCGTCCTGGGCCACTCTCAGAAAGTCTTTTTCTCTTGCCATGTGTGCCTTGTGACCTTAGCTTGGACACTCAGGAATCCAGCTAAGGAGTCTGGACCCAAGGGACCAGAGGACCCAGAAGGATCCATAGCAGGTTGAGACATAAAGGCCATGCATCATGCAAATGCTGCTTCAGCTTGGGGTTGGGAAAAGGTTTTCTGTCAGGCTGGCTTCCCAGCCTTTACTCCTAACCACCACGCTACAGCTCCTCACATTTTAATTCAACACCATTTTGGTTATAAATGTTATGTATAAACACGTGCATTGGCATGCTCATGCAGGAAAAATATGGTTATCGAAATTTTGGGATTACGGGAAGTATTTTCTTTGGGTTTTGTCTTTTTTGTGCACCTAAATTTAAAAAATAAAATTATTCAAAAACAAACGCGTGCTACTTGTACAACAAAATTTGGAAAAAAAGTGTCAGAAACTTTTAGTGAAAGTGACTAATTTCGTGACACTTCAAATGTTGCCATTTCGTTTCATTTATTTATTTAGGTGACATTGCTTAGTAACAATAAATAAATTTTAGGTATACAAAATTATAATTTAATATCTGTATATTTTATTGCATGTTCACCACCAAAAATCTAGTTTCCATTCATCACCATGTATTTGACCCTTTTTACCCATTTAAGCTTTTAATCTATAAAGGAGAGCATTATTCTCTTATAGTTCATCTGCTTTAGAATCCATTTTATTCTGAGCCACATGCAGTGGCCCTACCTGAGACTGAGACCCTGACAGATAAGAGTTATGAATAGGGTGACTATATCTGCCTGGAAAACTCATGGTTTATGCTGGTAGTTCCAGAATAATTATGAATCACAGCTGCTCAAAGAAGTCAGTTTGGATAATCCATGGTATGGTCACCCAGATTATAAAGGACAGTGTATTCACACAATAAGGCTGTAGCATCCTTTGTGATTGGATATATCAATACAATAGTGGGAAACAGGAGGAATCTAACCCATTTAAGGAAAGAGAAAAATGTGCTTTATAATTTTGAGACCCCAGAAATTACTAAACAGAAATAGCATAACATGCATGGCCCCTTTCTTTCCAAATTTCTGTAGCATTAACACGAATTCTCTTCTTTATGTGGAGTTGATTAGTCCTTTCAGTGGCACCATTTAATTAAATCATATAACGTATCCTGATGACAGAGTGCAGAATAAAAGATGGATTGACAAGATGGAGAAATTTTCACATTTCACATAGGGTAAGTACTGAGTGATATTTTCAAATAATCTACTTAAATATGTAAATATTAATTATTCTTATCTTAGAGTTATTTTTAATATTATATATGCAATTGTTTTAACAATACACATAAAAAGTCATTATGTAATTCATAATCTGTGTTTAAAGGTACCAAAACAGTTTATTTTGCTTTACAACTAAATTGGTTAATAATTCCATAATAACAAACTCAAACCTAAATTCCTCCAGATATTTCTTATCATTTGCGACAGCTTAGAATATTCCTTATATCATAGTTAATGTCCACCAGTGATTAGCAAGAAATGGTAGACTATTTTCATCATTGAAAAAAACCTTGATCAAAATAGGCTTCACTCTTTATGAATAGACTTCTGTTTTCCTAAATAATCCTCAAAGTCCAATTATAGAATCATGACGTTTAAATCAAAGTCTCTGACATATCTTATTTTTTTAATTATTCAAGTTTGATGAATAAATCCAAACCTTCTTATTAGAAATCCTGGCAGTCAAGATAGACAACAACTGTAATTCATAAATACTATGCAAAATTTTTCATAAAAATCATTACTGGCTAACAATGATTTTAGAAATGGGCATTTTCTGTAATATGACTTACTCAAATCAGTTTCAGTAACAATTTCCTACTTTTGCATGTCTGTGGGGAAGGAGGCAGGCATGCACTGTTCATACATCTGTTGAAATCTTAAGGAAGATACTAATGACTTTCAAAAGTCTTTAAATGTGCTTCTTCTCTCATCCAGTGAATCTACTACAAGCTTACAGAAAATAATTGGTGATCTATGTACAAAGGTATGTACAGGGATGGTTTGCAATAGCAATGAATAAGTAAATAAATAAAAACAAAAAAAATTGTACCTATGTCTATCTAATAGTAGTAGATTAGATAAATATATTACTGCTAACCTATAATACTATGTAACCATTAAAATTATGATGTAGATCTATGTTTATAAACATAGACAGATGTTCGTTATATGAAGATAAATGAAATAAACGTATTGCCAAACTGCATGCATAGTTGTTAAATGTTTAACACATTTAATGTTTGTTGTGTGTACCAGACAGGCACTTTTCTAAGACTTCACTTGTGTTATAACATGTAATCCACACTACCAAGAAGTAGGCATTATTATTATTTCCATTTGATAGAGGAAGGAAGTTGAGGCACAGCAAGGTCAAGTCACTTGCCTGGGTAGCCTTGCTCAAAAGTGGTAGAAATGAGATTCAAACTCAGGCAGGTGGCTCTCTGGTCCCTGCTGCTAACCGCTGTGCAACAGCTGCCTCCTATTTTAATTCAGTACCATTTTTCATAGATACTATGTATATATCCATGTTTTGCAGAAAAATATGGTTATCTCTAGATTGTAGAACTGTGGGAGACTTTTATTTTTCTTTCTGTAACACCTGAAATTTAAAAATTATTTGAGAAAAAACATGCACTGCATGTGCAATGAAATTAGAGAAAATAGTGTCAGAAACTTTTAATGAAAGTGACTAATTTTGTCACTTTTGAGACTTTCAAGTGTTTCGAAAAAATTTTTAAAAGCTCTGTGTGCACATATAAAAACACATTTAATATTTAAATGAGAGTTACTAGGAGAGTTTAGGTGATAGGTGAAACATAAGACCCAACTCATTAATACAACTCTTTTGGCATCTTATATTATTCTCTTATACTGTTAGTTACTGTGTGTGTGCTTTTGCTTTTCCAACTAAATTTTAAATTCTGTGGCATTTACCTAGTACATACCTGCACACAGTAAGTAATAGGTAAGATTTTAATTAATGAATGGCTTGATTATTTACTAATAGAAACTGAATGGCTAAAATCTCTCACAGAGCAAGAACTTGTACTTAAGTTTCAAAGTATCCCAGAGCCCATTGCTAGAACTGCTAACTCTCTTGGGTCCCTTGCCAGGGCCTCAACTTCTCTTCTCCAAGGGGGAAAACAATAAGGAAGACATGACTGGGTGCCAAATGGAATGGCCTGGGGTTCAGGTCAAAATTCAGGGTGTGAGTTTGGACCATATTAACAAAAGAAGAAGATTTTCTAAGGAACATTTTTTTTTCAGAATATATCATTGCATACATGGATGTAATTATTAACAATGATCATTTTAATTGTATCAATATCAATGTTCACCTACTTACTTCTTATGAAATTTTCTTCAGTATCATCTGCAATACTTAGTAAAGAGCCTCCTTGCATCTGGCATGAAGAATGTGCCTCGCTCCAGGAGAGTGATGAAAGCAAGTTGAATTGGTAGCAAATGTGTGAATTGAGATCTTTCTCCCAGACAGCATCACAACCCACCTCCTCTGATGCTGCAAAGTCCATCAAAACATTAATTATACTCTTATTTCATCTATACAGCAATATATTTCTAAGAGAAATTTGAATGAGATGAATCCAACTTGCAACCTCTAAAATTTTAACGCCTTATCGATTCTTGATTAGGTCTTTGTGACGAAATCTGCATTGTTATCCTATTGGCACTTTATGGTTATACTCTTTCAAGATTTAAAGGAAATTCTAGAAATTATAGATAAAGAAGCTGTTATCCTTTCCAGGAAAATAATAGAACCATTTTAAGGAGAAGAAAATAGAACAGAAGTACTTTTTAAAATAATATCTGAATTCTTCAAAAAGCTGTCATTTAGAACTTTTTACTGAAAGCTCTGTGCATTTGATTATTTGTTTAAGATAGACACATATGTTGTTTCAAAAGACTTCCCCCTCTAAATAACAAAATGGTAGAGGAAATAAGGAATATAGTTGAAATGTGAGTCCATAATGAACACAGTTTTGAAATAAACATTGAGAATAGGAACATTGATAATTTAGTTTAAGAATAAATTCTTTCAGCCAAAAGGAAGAAAAGCAAAATCCACTTATAAGACATTGGCCAAGACATTGCATAGCATGTTTAACAGTAAATTTAATAAAATATAAAATGTGAATCTGAAATCTGAAGTTTATTGAGACTGAGACCTAGTTTGGGGTGTTTTTGCTAAAATTTTAAATCAAAACTCAAGGCAAACTAAGCAGCTACAATAATTACCTAAAATCAAACTCAGCCAAAGAATTTCAGAATGTAGAAAATGTAAATCATGCTACAACATGAGTGTAGCTGAACAGGCAATTTGCTAAAATCTCGAACAGTCTTTCCCAAAGTGTGATCTACAGAATATACAACTCCAATTACTCCCCAGGAAAAATACGGGACAGAGTGCCTGTGTAGCCTCCTCTGGTAAATTTATAATATACATGAGGATCTTAGTGGCTCTGAGAAGTTCTGTAGTAAAGAAACAGCTTACTTTTAATTCAGAATACTTCAAACTTATTTGGCAATTAATTCTTTTTTTCTTTTTCCAACAATAGTTAGACTGTTCCCTTGTGAATGTGGAAAGTTTGTTTTGATGTCTAGATGCAACATGCTTTCCCCAGAACTGACTTAGTTAACCAGACGTTATTAAACCACATATAAATCTAAGGTTGTCTGTAGAGTTTCCTGACTGATACATATATTTATAGAAGGATACAAGAATAAAGGAGGACGGAAAACAAGGCCATCAGCAAGTAAAATTGAAGAAAAGGAAGATGTGACAGCTGATGTGACAGCTGAGGCCATAAGGGAGGAGCAGGGGGAACTTTTACAGTTAAAGCGTGCATAGAATTGTTTAGCCTGCTTGTAAAGAAATGCAGATTCCATACGTTCAGTCTCAGAGATTCTGAATCATGAAGCCTGGGATTCAGGAACCTGCATAAAACACATTCCTGATTTTTAGACAGATGGTCCATGAAATAAACACTGGAAACACTGGCTTGAAAGAAAAAATTCAAAGCACTTCCCAGGAGAGCAGGTTTGAGTAGACTTCGGAACTGGAAGAATAGATCTGGGAATAGGACTGAGGCAGAAATACCTGACCCTCATCTCCTGCTGTGGGGAAAGATTCAACGATAAATCCTAATTACAAGCACCCAGCCATATCATAATAAGAAAAGGTCTGGAGGACACTTCAATTGATCTCATTCCCATTTTTGCCAAGAGTCTGTCCTGTCTTTTTAACAGGACATAGATTGAGCTATGTAGACACAGCCTTTTGCGGTAACCTGCCTGAATTCTGTACCTTAAACAGTTAACTGAGAGATTTGCCGGTGATCTTCTCTGTGCTGAAAATTACATAGTCTGGTTTTATTAGATTTCCCTTGTTTCAGATTATCTGTGCCAATTCTTCAGATTAATTAAAAAGGAAACTTTCAGTCATATATTTGCAACAGGGATGCATATTCTCCTAATAAGTAAGTTCATTTGTCACTGAAATCTGTTTTTAACTGAAATGTAAGAATTTGTACTTCTGTGCAAGCAGACACTAGTCTCTCTCTGTGTCTCTAGGTGGGCTGCATGTCACTCCATGGATCTTATTGGAAGGGTCTTATTAATAGAACGAAAACGCCACCCTGGGCCAGGTGCTGTGATGTGCTGCCTGGTCTCCCTTCAGGCCCGAAGGCTTTATTTCCCCAGCTGCCAACAGAAACCTCTCAATGTTCAGCCTTCTTCAAGGATTGCCTTAGTTGAAGAGTCTCTTTGCCCAATGTCACTCTCCCTTCTCAAGGGCAGCTGGCAAACCATGACTGGTTAGTGCAGGGCTATAAACCCCTCCTCTTATCCCAACTGGGGGCAAATCCAGCTTGAAAACACCTTATAGAGTCAGTCGGGCCTGCATCACAATCCCGATCCTGCTCTCTTTTCTTCTTTTCCACATGTATTGATCCTGAGAGCACTCCCCAAGAAACCTCCCACAGGTTAATCTCTGTCTTAGACACTGCTCCCTGGGACCCCATTTGGCATTGACTTCCATCTTGGCCTGAGGCCTTCACATTTATTTTAGTTCTCTTGCTTCTTTGCATATAATCTCTCTTTCCAAGCCACTGAAAATGTGAGATCAAAGGCTGGTGTCTCACATACATTTAATTATCTTGAAAATTTAAAATCTAAGGTCTAGCATTATATTGTTATATTTCTCTGCATCTTTTATTGTCTTCATATGATCTCTTCTGTTGCTAAACTATGAACTAACTGTGTTATATGTATCTTTGAATCTCCTATTATTTGATGAATGATTACTATTAAGTATGTTGGCTGTGTTTTTTTCTAATAGATTCTCCTTGTCCATTAAAATTCCCTTCTATTCCTAGAGGGCTTTTTTTTTTTTTTTTTGAGTTTTTATTTTTTTGACAAAGAGTGTGAAATTTTGTCATATGTTTTCTGTATCTATAGATGATCATGTGGTTTTTGTCCTTTACCTATCGATATGGCTATTACATTAATTGATTTCAGATTTTAAATCAATCTTGCATTCGTAGGATAAATTTCACTTGGTCATGATGTCCAATTCTTTTCATATGTTGTTGAGTTCTGTCAGTGTTTTGTTGAGGGTTTTTGCATGTACATTCATATGAAAAATTGTTCTGTAGTTTTCTTTTGATATCTTTGTCTGGTTTGGTATCAGGATAATTGTGGCCTCAAAAAATAATTGGGAAGTGTTTCCTCCTTTCCTATTTTTCCATTTACTCTTTAATTCACTTAGAGGATATCTTGTTAAGGCCATCAACGACTTCCATACTGCCAAATCCAGCAGTTTCAGACCTTGTCAAATCAGGCCCCTTAGAAGCATCTAGCAAGTTGAGCTCCCTTCTTCTCCTTGCTGATATCCCCTGTCTTCCTGCCTTCACATGCCTGGCCACCCTTCTACCTCTATAGCCACCCCTTCTCAGTCTCCTTTGCTGGTTCATTTTTATATACTCAAACTAAATGTTGAGGTCTGAAGACTTGGCCCTGAGTCCCTTTCCTTTTTATTTTATACACTCTCTACATTACCTAACCCATTCCCATAAATCTCTCTTGTATAACTCTCAGATATATAGAGACCTTTATGTCTGACTGCTTAGTCCACAACTCCACATGCTCGACTCGCATATAACATGTCCCAATTTGAATACCTGATTTTTCTCTCAAATTTGTTTCTCCATTAACTTAGCTATGCAGAAACCTGGAATCTTAATTAACATCGCACTTTCTCCCTTATCCTCAAAGTCTGTCCTTACCAGTGAGAATTTCAACTCCTGGTTTAAAGACCTAGATATAATTTTTTAGGTCTGACCATAAGCAATCACGAAAGCTTTACCTGGAAGATTTCAAGGGAGAAAGCTGCCCTCCCACACCAGACTTCATACATAGCCAGGTTCAAAGGAAATTAGATCATTCCAGAGGTTAATATCCTAAAAAATATCTCAAACTAACTAATCATGACTCTCCAACTGTGTAAGACATGCATCCAAGAGGGGTCTAGATGGCCCAGAATTGACTTGAAACAAACCCAGAGAGATTCCTATATGCCATCCTTGTTCCTGAAGATCGACAGTGACAGATATTTTATTGCATTCTTCACTGCTAGTATGTTCATACGTGTTTATTAATGCTAAATTTAAATTTTGATCACTTGCAATCAACTTTCTAAAAAAGACAGCAGCATCATTTTATATTGTGATACTAAAAAAAAAAACTTCCATGTAAGAAAGATGAGATACAATAATATAAATCTTTATTTTATTCCACTCACTCTTCTATGTCTTATCCACTTGTTGACCTCATGGAAAGAGCTATCAGCTTTCTCAAATTTCAGTCTCTGACACATCATTTTGAGTTATGTTGGTCACCAGGAACCAAAAGTAACAAGAAAGAAAGAAAACTGGCACTGTAATTTAGCACTGTACAAATAAACAGGCTCTCTGCTGGTTGTGAGCAGGAGAATTGGAATCTGGCAGGCTGTCAAGCAGAGGAAGCCTCTGAGCCGTAGGAAGCTGAACAAATAGATAGTCTGGGGAGTGAGAAGCCCCGAGCACCACTAAACCCAACTTTCCACCTGGGAAACCATAATTGGCTAAAGTTACAAAGGATGGTGACAGCGTTCTTTGTAAAGACTCAAGGAGAATATTTTCTTTGAAAAAATGTCCATAGTATTAGGGTCAAGGAAAACATATGTTAATTTTATTAGTATTGGTCTATTTATTTTTAATATTGATATATATTATAGATGAAAATGGAAAGAGAAAATAATGCAGACAATATGACATCTAATTCAAGGATCCAAGGAGGGTGGGATTACATGAACATACAGCTACATACATGCATTCAGATAGAGAAAGTTGATGATCTGACAGTATTTTCAATAAAGAAATACTTTCATGCTGGTTGGTGAATAGCTGCTGTTCTGGGATCCTTGAGTGCTCTTTGTTACCCTAGTTTTTCCCGCACCTCTCCCTATACCTCACCAGCAGTGGGACTCCTGGGCTCCTAACACTCACTTAAAGTCTCCACTTGAATTGGTCTGTAGCCCATATCATATTGGCTGTTCAATGTCTTACTTGCGCCGCTGAATATAGATAGATGTATGTTGCATAGCATTACCTCTGCATTATGAATTGTTTGATAAAGACTTATATGCAGCAGGATCACCTGGGCCACTTGTCAAAAATGCAGATGCTTGGGTCTCAAACACTGGACCCACTGAGTTTCTGGGAGGGAGCTAGGATAAGTGTTTTTAATTTTCTCCAGGTGATTCTAGAGCATCATATCAAATATAGTCTGCATTTTCTGGCATAAAGTATATCTGTTTGTCCTGTATTCCTCTAGATGCCCATTTCTTTGAAGGGAGGGTCTTAAGACCTAACGCTCTTGGTATTCACCACTATGCCTAGCTTAGTGATATGGACAAACAATAAAAAGGAAGTTTCATTAATTCAGAAGTGCATGCTGAAAGGATTAGTTAGGTTTGATGATGATAGGATGATGATGACAGCGATGGCTAATCCTGGTGAGCGCTTATCATCTGCCAGATACTATACGTGCCTTTGATGCATCATCTAATTGAATCATTTCAAAAGCCTCATAGGTGTAGTTATTATCTCTATTTTATGATGAGACTCAAGATGTCATCATTGGGAGGAAAGAGTCCAGTCTTGGTCTGTCTAGTTTCAAAGTCTATACACTTTCTTATTCACTAAGCCATACTGGCTTTAGATTAGAAAACTAATGTACAAGTAATCTTTAAATCCGATTTTTTGGAGTTGATCTCTTCAAATTGCTTTTGTTTCTAATTTCTTCGTTGTATTTTGTTATATATGTAGAGGGGAGGTAGGCATGGAAGATGAGGAGATTGTAAAGGCTATTCTCTCTGACTCTCAGGAACCAAGGTAAAGGAAGTTAAATATAGAAGATACATGTAAATATGCCCCAATACTTAGGAACCATTGGAAACCTTTTGGTTAAATAAAAATAAAGTAAAATAATAAAGTACTAACTGAAAAAAAGATCATTATAGCTGTTACTGGATCTTGAAAATCAAGTTAAGAAGAGGAAAAACGTTTGACGTTATACCTAGAAATCAAGTACTAAGGAAAGAGAATGAAGATGAAAACTCATTGTCGAGAAATAATTAGGGAAACTGCCATTTTAGAAAGATCATCAGCTGATGCCTGGACTTGACAATGGTAGGACAAGCAGTCTGGACATGGAGAAATTAAGGCAGCTCATAAGAGAAAGTGAATTGAAAGGGTAACTGAGCTTTGTACTCATTCAGGTTTGTTTTGAAGTATTTTGCCTGGAAGCTGAGATTAATGAGATCACAGAGTATTATAATTTGATTCCAGTTAAAGCATCCTTATACACTGAGCTTAATGAAGAATAGCTAATTAACATCTTTTGAATGTAAGAGTGAAAAAAAAGACTATACATCAGGATTGTCTTTTCATGGCAAAAACAAATCCCAAATCAAATCTGGATAAATAAAATCAGAGTGCTTATTCAGACTTCAATATATCAATCCTGGTGCTTTTCTTTAGATACAGATAACTTTCCAATCATCTTTGATTCATTCAGGATATATGACGAAGAGAAGATTTCATTCTTACTGGGATCTGGGCAAAATCCCCACTTCTCATCTCTTTCATATCGGCTTGTCGTGGCACACCACAGTAAGCTGTCGTCCCGCCCTTCCTGGGTACATTCATGATGCCACTGGTGGTTGAACTGGAAGGGAAACATACAAGGTGTTCCACGGGCATTCCCTTTGAGTGTATACAAATCTAAGAGAAGAAAAGGACAAAGTCAAATACATATTATGTCAGCGTGATCTTTGGAAACTGTCATATAGTCAATGCATATTTTTAGTTACTGAAAACCTACCGTGAGCAAGGCCCCTGTAGAACCTCCCTGTCTACTGAGTGTAAAAGTGCAAGACTGAGTGCTGGGTTCAGAGAACATGCTCATAAATGGTGTGTTTATATATTTATCTACTTGTTTATTCACAATGGTGCACTGCTACAGTAGCACACATATTTGTGAAAGGATAGAAAGGAATATTTAAGGGAGATTTTACTTGAAAATATTTTCCAGTCCCTAAATACATCAGTCTTCAGCATCTAAACCTCAAGAGCTTCATAAACCTTTATTAATTTATTAATCTAACAAATATATATTGAGCATTTAAAGTGCCACTGGGGACATAACAGTGAATAAACCACAAAAGTTCCCTTTCGTATGGAACTTTGGTTCTACTGGGGAGAGACAAAAAGAAAGCAAATACTCAAGTAAACATAGAATTTCATGTAGTGATAAGTACCACGATGAAAAACAAAATAGAGTAAGAAAACAGAATGACTCGTGTGTGTATGTGTGTGTGTGTGTGTGTGTGTGTGTGTGTGTGTGAGAGAGAGAGAGAGAAGGGGTCAAGAGCCACTGTTTTGGCTTGGGTGCTTAGCGAAGGCCTCTCTGAATGAGAACTGGTAAAACGAGGGTAGAAGTATTTGGAAAAGAGTTATTCTGGCAGAAAGAACAGCAAATTCAAAGAACACATGACAAGAGCGAGTGTGGGATGCCTGTGGAAGAGCGCGGAGGCGTGATGGGAGGTGGGGTCAAGGAAGTACTGGAGTGTTCACTTCCAGAAGCTGGCTCTGCCATGTTATGAACTTTGGCCTTTACTATGAGGGTAGTGGAAAGTCGCTAGTGGTGGTTTTGAATGAGAAAGTCACATGATCATATTTCCATTTTTAAAGATTCTCTGGGGTGCAGTGTGGCAAACAGAACCCCCAAGAGAGGGAGCAATGTGCGATGACTAGCTGGGAGGCCTCTATAGTCAACTAGAGAGACAATAGTGTTGAGGTGGCCTGCTGGTTGCTTTCTCCGAGTATTTCAATAATTCGTTATCTTTGGCCTTAAGCAGGAAACAACAACAAACTTTTCATGACTCAACTGGGGCTTTCCATGATGAGGGGGATCAGGGCCACCCTCAATTAAGTCAGTAGGTCCTGGAGGGAAAGGGCCGGCTGTGAAGATTCCCACCCCTTTCCCACAGATGGCAGGTGCTGGACCAAGCTCACATGGCATCACCTAGAGGTTAAGGCAGTTTAGAAACTACCGGTATTTCAGGGCACATCCTCTCATTTCAACCACTGCCTCCTGTTCAGTCTTCCAATGTATGTATTGCGAGTGTGGATATATAGCTAAAATCTTAACATAGAGCAAAATGTCCTTTGAAGTGTAGATTATTCAGAGAGCTGGTTTGTAGCACTTCATCGTAGTGGGTCCCAAAAATAGCTTGCTCTTAGCTTTGTCTCTTTTCACTAGTGTCTTCTAGGTACAGGAGAAAGTCCTGCCTTGGGTCTTAGGAGTTCTTTCTCTGCTTCCTAGGACTGGTATAAAGTTCTTAGAAAGATATGCTCTTAAGCCATAATTCTACAGAGCACCATGAGGGCAGAAACCATATCTGTCTTGTTGACCTTTGTAAAGCAAATGCCTGCACACAGTGCCTGAGACACAGTCAGCCCTCAATAAATATGTGATAGATGATGAATGGATGGATGAATAAAGGAAGAGCACTACAAAACAAAACCCCAGAAACAAGTTTAGAGCATCAGGATTTAACTATGCTGCTTTCTTTCTTCTATTGTTTTTATTTTTTCCTGTTTAAAAATGCCAACTATTACAGAACTATGCAACATGAAAGTCTTCCTCCCCCAAACCATGCTTTTCAATTCTCTAGCACAGACCAAATAACCCCTGACAACAGTCTGTCTTTAAACACCTTGTAACATGATTATCACGTGAATGCCAGCCAGGCATTGGAGGCACTAAGGTGCTCTGCAGGCACACTCCATCTATGAGACTGAGTTTCTACCGTAAGAGAAATGGTGGCAGGAGAGGTTCCTATATTTGCCCTGCCAAATCTTTAACTTCAAAGATCTTTTCCTTCCTTCTCTATTTTCTCTCTCCCTCTTGTCTTCCTGTTCTTTTTTCTTTTTTCCATTGATTCCCAAAGTAAAATGTTTTTTCCTCTAATACCTTTAACTTCTGCTTCAGAATTTATGAAGTCCATTCCAAGACTCCAAGACTCTTTTTACAATAAGCAAGTAAGCAACTAAAATGTATTTAGCAGAAGTCCCCTGAGGTTCCAGGGGCTGTGTGCCTCTTTTATATATTTTACAAATTTTTACTCATGGGCAAACTTTCTAATGTATCATTTCATGAGTACTTCGGTTTAAATTATTTTTTACCTTTGTGTAGATATTCACAGATGCCTCCGCTGCCTGACATGTAGGAAATCCACTTATGAAGATATTTCCGTGAGGCCACCAGCGTGTTGTGCTTCACCTGTACCATGTACTGGAGCGGGCCGGTGATCACCTTCCTGTTACAGTGCCACTTCAAGGAAACGTGGGTGGAATCGCATTCATATATGCTTAATGGCTGCTCAGGATCAGATAAATCCAGACCCAGGCAACCGCTGCCTCCTATGTTAAAGAGATGACGGTTTGAAACCCATTTCCACAGCATGTACTTATTTGGTGGTTTGCAGTTCTCCAGTGTAAGTACAGTTTTGCCTGCTTGAATGCATTTCTTGAGGCTTTCACTTTGTATAATGAATATTCCTTTATCTGAAACAGCAAAATAGAAGATACGGTATGCAACTTTCTTATAGCATTAACTAGCGTCATGAGGATGCCAGTGTACGTGTCTAAGTTGTGATGTCACAACTAGCAGCCATTTCAAACAGATCTGGAGTTGATGGGCAAAGTCCGTCAGAAAGACTTTATTTGCTCAAAACAGAGGAGTTTCTTGGGAAGTACAGATGGGCTTATTGGAGCTAATGGGAAACCTCTGATCCAAGACCTCCATGGCCCTTCAGTAACAAGGGATACCTGTCAGTCTACTCAAGAATGGTACTGAAAGAGAAGGCACACACCACAATGAGATAGAGAGCAGGCATCAGTAATAATACTCAGGGCTAGAGGGGAGGGCCATTGGGTGTCCAAAGGTATGGCGACACTTTGATTTTCTTCAGACAAGTGCCTAAATGTTAGGAACATAGCAGCTGAATCAAGAGCCACCAAAATGAAAATTTCTAATCAAATTCCTGTAGAAAACCCAAAGGATAGATGTGAAGTTCTGCTTTGTGTCTTGCTACAAGACACCACGCTGGTGAGAGAAGATATTTCTCCACATTCATTTTCTGTGCTGGGTCCAACAGGAGTAGAAAGGTGGGGACATTTGGTATGGGAATGGCCTCTTGCAAGCGCAGTCTTGTTGGGTAGACTGGGCAGCAGCAGATAGGAACCCAGAACACTAGCTGAGGCCACACACCTAAATATGCGAGAGGTGTAGAAGCAACATGAGGGCAGCAAGCACACAGGCCACACGGAGACATGGAGAAAGTAGATGTTTTGTGATATACCCTCGAACCTCCAACCCCCTGGAGACAGAAGAAGGGACTTGGGTGAGTTTCCCAGGAAAAAGCTCCCAGGGTCCAGCCGGAGAGTATATGTTAGCTATCTGCCTGCTACCTAACTTTACCTCAAGTTGCTGGCCTGGAAGGCACCTGCTATAAAATAATTATGAATTTGTTCTCCCGCAGTATTTTTTTTCTTTTGAGTTGATTTTTGTATATGATGTAAGGTAAAGGTCCAATTTCATTTCTTTGTATGTAGATATCTAGTTTCCCAGCATCTTTTGTTGAAGAGACTATTGTTTCCCCATTGTGTATTCTTGGCATCCTTATTGAAGATCAGGTGACTATAAACTCATGGATTTATTTCTGGGTGCACACGTATTTATGATCGTTAAATGTTCCTGGTGAATTGACCCTTTTATCATTATATAATGTCTTTATTTCTCTTTTGTGATAATTTTTGATTTAATGTCAATTTTATCTAAGTATAGACATTC
>NW_006442484.1:33694393-33710693 GCF_000325575.1 Pteropus alecto
GTCTTCATTTGCATGAAATATCCTTGCATTCCTTCACTTTCAGCATATGTGTTCTTACATCTAAAGTGAGTCTTTAGACAGTATATAGTTGGATCTTTTTTTTATTATTATTCATCTGGCCACTATTTTTTGACTAGAATTTCATTCACTTACATTTAAAGTAATTATTGATAGGAAGGACTTACTATTATCATTTTGTTAATTGTTTACTGTCTGTCTCTGTAGTCATTTTGGCCTCTTTTTTCTCTCTTGCCATCTTTCTTTGTGTTTTATTGAGTTTTTAAATATTGGTATGCTTTAATATCTTTCTATTTTTCTTTTGTGTATCATCTATAGGTACTTTCTTTGTGGTTACCATAAAGCTTAGACATAAAACATAGTTTTAGGAGTCTATTTTAAGTGAATAACAACTTCAATCATACACAAAAAAAAATCTACACTTTTACCTCTTTGTGTTATTGATGTTACAAATTACATCTTTATATATTGCGTACCCAGTAATAGGTTTTTTGAAGGAAGAATTCATGTCTAACATCTTTAGTCTAAGCACTTTAGTTTAAGAGTATAGTGAGCACATCATAGATGTTCAGTAAATGCTGACATTGATGAAACATGCCTGCAACTGCTGCTTAGGCCTCTGGTTGCTGAGGTTACTCAGCTCAGCTCGTCTGGTCAGGTCCAAAAGCTTTTTTGTTTTCACGTTAGCTAGGCTCTCCTCTTATATTTTACTTCCTGTCCAATCTTCAAATACCAGAAGGGACATTATCAGGTTCCCTTAAATGGCTGTGGTTTAGGGCAAGTCGTGTTGTGCATTAGGGGCATAGCAGGAACAGGCAGAGGCCTTCTAGAGATTTGAAACAGTGCAGAACGAGACTCCTCACATACTGGTGCATGGGAACCGATCTTCATTTTGGTGAAAGTTCTTTTGGTTTTTGCAAAGTTACCGAGGCCAAGAACTGATTTATAGTAACCAAAATCTGTTAAAAAAAGAGATGCTCATGTATAAATGAAAGCTATATTTCATTTAATAATTGATATCTTACTTATAATCATATATTTGAGGAGTTGAATTAGTTGTCAGAAAATTGTTTTGATCAGCATGCATCAGAGCAAAAGAGAAGGGAGTATGTGTTGGGTGTCGGGGAGGGAGTTGAAAATGAATGGTTTTAGGGAGATTTCATTTAGATCAGGAAATTTGTTTTCTTAATGAAGGCTATGTCTGTATGGTTATTAGTAATAGTCATTCAAGATCAAATCTTCCTCTCGCCGATGTGACGCGGACTCTGATAATTAGCCTTTACAACTCTCCTTTTCACCTTTTCATGCCTTGGTAGACTGTTAACCTTCACTTTTGTTGTAATATACTAATTACTTTCTAGGTAGCCCAGAGTTCCATTAAGTTTTTACTAAAGGATAATTATTCTATTGTAATTGTTCTGTACATATATTCAAATACATCTAGCTCTGCAAGTTACTGGATGGACTTCAGCACTCAGGGCCTCAGTTTATATACTTAAGATAGGTGAGTAGACTACTTGGCTAGAGGTTAAGAGCTCTGTAATTGGGCACATCTGCCACAAACTAGTCTTGTAACTTTAGGCAAATTTCTTGATTTCTGTGAGCTTCACCTTTCCTCTGTGAACTGGAAATATGTATGACACTTACCTCACAGGGATGTTTAGAATATTCCATTAAATAAGCAATGCAAAGCACACCACACGTTACTTTGGTATAAGAAGACCTCAGTGAATGCTAGTTGTTGTCGTTATTATAATTATCCCTCTGGCTTCCTGATTCTTTGTTTATAGATCCAGCTGCAGATTTGGTTGAACACCTGTAGAGTGCTAATTTGAGCATCCCCCAAAGACTTCTCTTGTTTCATTATTAACATGAAAGCTCATTTTTACTTAAGCTTCTGCAGCATACAGTGGGTAGAGACTTTTTAGTTTGAAACAATCCTTAAATACCACGCTTTCAACTTTTATGAAGAAAAAATACTCTTCAAGATAACAAAGCAAGATAACAAAATTTTTGTCTTGTTTGTTCAAATATATGTGCAACTATGAATTAAGAGTCTTCACCTGTTCATCTTTTACACTATCTATCTGTAAAGTCCATACTGCAGCTCTTTTATAGGAAAGAGAGATACGTGATGCTGACAAGCAGCATATGGATGGTCTGTGAGTAAGTGGACATGGAAATTATACATCACTAAAATTTTGGGTGAATAATGTTTTTAAATATTCAAATTATGAAGTATTAAAAGAAAAAGAGTAGTAGAATCAGAATGCCTGTAGTCACACCAGTGGCCATAAAAGTACCTTTCCAAAGCAGAAGATATTAGACAAGCTTAATCCCATGTTGCTCAGTTTTAGGCTGTTATTACATTTCCATGCCCAGCTGCCTTCAGAATATAGCTTTGGAAAAGTTCTTCAGAATGTTTCATAAACAAGTAGCTCTGGCTTACCAATAACAATAAACCTGTCATCTCCAAAAGAATACTATGTCATGCTAAGCTAAAAAATGACCCAAGCTCACTTTCCCATTAAACTATAATAGAATCGTATCCTAGCACCATTAATCTCCATAAATTCACTGAAGAGAAAACAATTGTTTTCAAATGAACTATGAGGAGACCCAATAAAGGTATCAATATTACGATTATTATTGTATGCATATATGGGTTCTCTGTAACAAAATGTAATGCTGAAATAAGCCACCAATCCTTAGTGTCTATAGCGAGATTTCAAAAAGGATGAAAATCAAATGTGGGAGGAATCAAGATTGATTATATATGTCAAGGACATCAGTTATGCTTGAACACTGATTAAGTGATTAATGAAGTACTGCCAGAACTACTAAATCTCTTTGCAGTAAAATGTTATTATGTTTTCCTTCATAATTATAAGTTTAGGAGGAAGAAAAAGATTGATTTATTAGAAGTAACTTATAAACTAATTTTCTTCTTTTTTTAAAAAAAATAAAATCCATGAAAGACAGTGGTTCTGCTTTTTTACTTCTCAGTTCCTTTTAGGATATCATTTTGGACTCACCCTTGGCTCCACAGGATAACATGCAATTTTCTTAAAAAATGAGAGGAGAATGCTTCCTTGATCAAGTGTTGAACTTAAGTTTAAGGTAGTCCTTTCATGACTGCATGTTAAATGTTCATTCATTCATTCATTCATTCACTCATTCACTGGGTGCTGGTTATATGGTAGGCACTTGTAGGGTGCTAGAGTGAGAGAGAGAGAAATGATTTACCTAAATATCTGCTCCTTGAAACTGTATCTATTTGTTCTAGAATCATGAGAATTCTTTTAATTAATAAAAAGAATGGAGTCTTGTCATTTCCAAAGAAATCGTTATTGCACTTAAAAGAAAATCTTAAAAACAAGTGAAAAAAACAAAAACAAATAAACTAAAATTTAAAACACTTAACTGGATCCTCAGCTGATGGCATAAGTGAGAGAGACATGACTCCTCAGTGTCATTGGGCCTTTCTGGGTGGCGGGTGTGTGGACACATGTACTTGCCCATTTTCTGGGGACAGCACAACAGCACTGGAAGAAATATGAACATGGCAGACAAGGCTAACTTTACCCATAAATGCAGATCATGAACTTCAGAGCTGGGTGGAACTATAAAGCTCATTTTATTGAACTCTTTTACATTTTTTTCCCAAATCCACTTTGTCTTATAAATTTTATACTTGATGAAGACCATATAGGTCTAGGTCTAGTTTTACTTACATACATTCATTTATAATCTAGAAAAAAGAAAATTAACTGTGTAATTGTTGCAATTTAAAGCAGGAGATTTGAAATTTCAAACTAAGAGTTATTGAGTGCCTAATATTCCATATGTTAAGAATCCTACAGGTAGAAAGATATATACGTCATGGTGTTTGCCTTCAAGAAACTAATATTCTCACTGGCAGTACAACATGAAATATGCAGAAAAAACTATAACTTAACTCCAAAAGATATCTTGATATATAAGCACAATGAGGTAGAAGCAAGGGGTAGAAGGGGTCAGTTTGACCTAGAAGATCAAAGAAATCTCTCTCTTTCTCTCTCTCTCTGTGTCCCCGTTACACACACACACACACACACACACACACACACACACAAATACACACACTTTCATTTAACAAACATTTATTAGGGACCTAATATTTGTCACACTTGGAAGTACATTGGTTAATAAAACTAGCATGGATGCCTGTCTTTATTACAGAGAGAGGGTTCACGATAGTGGAGAAGATCTATAAATGGAGAGGTGAGGAGTCAGGCAAAGGGACATTCTGGACAGAGTAAATGTCACCAAAGCTCAGAGGTGATAAAAATAATCAGCTCTAGGGCGATGAGAACCTAGCTATATAAAAAACATTAGTGGTCATAGAATATGAAGTTGTATGGTTTCGGGTCATTTTATAAAGAATTTGAATTTTATTCAGAAATTTGTATATTATCTTCAGATGACAGGGAGCTTTTGGAACAAGAGAAGGCATGACTGAAGCTGTGGTGTGAAAGACGAATCATTCAACAAAAACACTTATTGAGCACCTACTGTGTCCCCGGTGTTGTTTCAGGAGCTGAGAATATAGACATGAAAGCAAATATCCATTCTTGTCCCAGAGGAGTTCTCATTTAGGTGAAATGAGACAGTCCATGAGTGGAACTGGAGAACAGTCTGGGGACTATAGCTATGATCCAGCAAGGGAGATAGAAGGTGCCATTTCAACTGGTGGTGATGAGAAAGGAGGAGAGAGAGTGGTTAGACTCCATTTACCAGAGGGAGAATTCAAAGAGGGAAGAGATGACAGGATTTGATGATTGATGGAATGTGAGGATTCTGGAAAAAAGTAGTTTTCTTTTTTCTGGCTTCAAGTATTCAGTTGGCTGCAAGATGCTTGCCAATTCCTAGGATACCTTGAGGCTGGAATCTAAAGCCTGGGGCTGTTATTACAGACCGTTTGAATAGTGCAGACTGGGAGTACCCAGGGGAGGTTTCTCTTGAGGCCCTCCCACTTCACTTTCAGTACCCCTTCTGATTATGGTGGATTTTAGGCAAGCAACGGGCTTTCTGGTATGCAATAAATTGCACCATGACAGTGGTCGCCTAATGCAATACACACATAAAGTCAGCCTCTGTGCCGCTCGAAGAAAAAAAGTTCAAATGCATGGTTCACATCAAGTGCAATATTTAAGAGAAGCTATTAGGAAGCCACAGCCTGCCAATTGCAATCCAATTTCAATCTCCTACTCCATTCCCCTGAGCTTAAACTTCTACTCCATCCACTCACAGAGCTGGTGCTGGGCTCACATACTTCCTGCCCTGTATCATGTCTCAAATCTGCCCAGCTCCTTGCTGTTCTGACAGTATTCTAGTTTCGGAACGGAAGGGGTCCAGGAGGTAGCCAGGAGGGTATCTCTGCCTTGTGACCAATCTAGAGGTGAGCAGCTTCTCTCTTGAGATGTGTTGACATTTTCCAGCTACACAAATTTGGGTTTGTCTCATTCAGTGAACAATGGCTTCAGATCTGATTGTGTTCCATACTTCGATTACTCTGTAGCGGGAAGGGACGTTATAAGTAGCAGAATCAAGTCCCATTCATGGCTGAATGATGACAAAAAATCTGGATTCTTAACATAACTTTCCAAACCAATAAGCAAGGATTTTCTGATGCTTGCAGCACGCAGTATATGCATTGTAATTGAAAGGACAAAGTGAAAAGTGTGCCTGCCCTTCCTGGCCCTCTCTGCATGAATATTTGCATTGTACCCCAGATCATCTGATATTTGTTGTTTGTCTCTCAACAATCTGACAGCACCTAACAAAGCTTGTAGCTTCTTATCATTTCCTTTCAATTAATTAAAAAGTTAAGTACATTTTAAAATATCTCCTCGTCCTGTCTCAGAACTTCCTTTTCTTTCCCTGCCCTAGTATTGTCCTTGACTTTGAGCTCTCTTTATTCTCCTGCAGCTTCTGAACCTAGATAATCATCACCTCCACACAGGACAGTGGGACCCCTCTTGCTAAATCTTTTTATGTGTTCTCTTCCTCTTTTTCTCTAATCTCCCCAAAACGTTGCTGCAAATTCCATGAGGCATACAATACTCTTTCTCACATGTTGGGGGAAAAACAAAACCTGACTTAATCAGCTTCACCAGCTCAGGTTTTGTGTGGATTCAGAGGTTTTGTGTGGATTCAGATTGCCTGTTACCAGCTCCTTTGTGATGTAGGTTAACCCTTTCAGACTGTCCTCGCTACTTATCATTCTCCTTTCCTCTCCTGTCCCTTACTGCCTGTCCATCTTATTTAAAAGTAATGAATCTTGTGGAAAATCTTATCTCTTCCAAAGTTCTTTGCTGTATTGCCGTGTCTTACCAATGAAATTTTAAACTGAGTTGAAAACGTTTTTCTTCCTTTTAGCTTTTAGTTTATTCCTACATCCTCTCGTCTTTATTTAATTCTAAAGTATCTAACATATATTGCCATTGTAAAAATCATTATTCACAGCACTCTGTTATCATCTTACAGACTGTGTTGAAAGTCTACCACCTCAGTTACCGGGGAGTCTTGTTACAAAAAGCAAGTTACAGCAAGACATGGTAAGTAAGACAGAACTTTGTTAAACTTCCCTCACAAATGCCTGCATGTTGGAACCGTGAGGGATATGATTCAGAGACTTGGTCATCAAAACAAATACAGAAAAACACTCCACTATCAACAAAACAACCCTGGAAAAGGATATGACATCATCGAAAGTAAAAGTTTTTACACTGAGCTATCCATCTTAACTTTGAGAATATACTTGTTTAAGAAAAAAATATATACATTTACTTAAGTGAGAGATAAAAACTGAAACAAAAACAAAGCCAACTTTTAATGGTAGATATATAGTTAGTCCCTCGATTAGTTTGCATGGGCAGCCATAAAAACGTACCACAAACCAGATGGCTTAAACAACAGAAATGTATTGTCTTGTAGATCTGAAGGCTCCAAGTCAAAAGTCAAGGTGCCAGCAGTGTTGGCTCCGAGGACTGTGAGAGAAGGATCCGTTCTAGGCTCCCTCCCTGACTTATAGATGGCTGTCTTCTCTCTGTGCCTCATCATATCATCTACTCTCTATGCATATTCCTGTGTCTAAATTTCCCCTTTTTATGAAGATATCAGTAATAGTAAATTAGGGCCCATTGTAACTTGATTATCTGTATAAAGATCTTATCTCCAACTAGGCCTCATTATGAGGTATTCCAGCGTTAGGACTTTAACATATAAACTTTGAGGGGGACACAGTTCAACCCATAACTGTCCCCATGCTTCCTATTCCGGCTGGCTACCTAATTTGCAGGGCTCAGAGTAAAGTGAAAATGCAGGGCCCCGGCTAGGACAGGGAAGTTAAGTCAATCTCCATTTCCCACGGGCCCATGAGTGATTGCAACCTCCCTGCCAGAAAGCTGGGAATATATTCAGCACCCGAATTGGGAATAGGTAATAGATTCCCGCTTAGTTTCCGCTGAGCACAAAGTGATGCTGCCAGCCCAGTATGGACAGCCGCTGCCTTGCCCTGCCCCAGATGCCACTGGCCATCTGCTCCCAGGCCCTGGACCTCCAGTCCTCCAACCTCATGGCAATCTAGTTGCCATGTGAGCAGAGGACAGGAGTATGAAAGGGGAGGCTGAAAATCCATCAAGGGGGTGTGGAGAGGTGACACGAGGTGGGATGGAACTGGAGGTAGCACACATTCAAAGGTAAAAATTATTAAGAATTCCAAGAGCCCAAACCACAGAGCATTAAAACCCCAAGTGCGAGGCCCTGTGAGCATGGGTTCTCATGAGAGTGCCCTGGTCACATGCCCCCACTGCCTTCCCTGTTCTCAGTTGGACAAGACTAACACTGTGGGAAAAAAGACTTTGGAAAACTGTCAAACAGCTATCTTAGAGTAGAACTGCTTGCAGCTAAAGAGATGGTTTCCCCATCTGCACAGTGGGTTTAATAATGGTGCTGGCCTCACTGGATCCTGATCAGCCCCTATGGCTGCTTTATAAATGTTAATAAGGAAGAAGCACATCTTAACTTTGAATATGGATAATGCAAAATAACAAAATAAGACACAATGTTTGTAATCACCTAGAATTTCCTGTTTATATTTTCATAACTGAAAAAGAAAGTTCTCAAGAGCAGAATGCCAAAAACCTGAAACAGCAAAACTTTCTTTATTAGTACATTTCTTTGGAACTGTAGTTATTTGGAAAGTATCATAAATTAAAAACTCATGTGGACACGCATGAAAGCAGAAACCTCTTGTCTGTTTTGTCTAGTTCTTTTCATAAGAATCCAATTTATAGAAATTCTAACAATATTCCTCCATTTTTCTTGAGTGGCTTTATAAAGCATTCTTCTCTAAGTGACTTAATACGGTGTTTATAAGGGTTTTTTTGTGTGAGTTTTTTATGAACTATAATATTTCATTTCACTTTGATCAATTAAAAAATATAATTTATATTCCTGGCTTAGTATTGGAACATCTCCTAAAAAGTTTTTAAGGATAATTTCTGAAGAAAATGAAGGCAAAGGCTTATAAATGTCTCAAGTATATTACTTTGATAGATCATATGAGGATTCATCACATAGGGGTGAGTTCAAAAGAGAAAAAACAAAGGACTCATTTCTTCAAAAAACCTGATGTAAATAAGCAAATTGTTAGGTCCAGGAAGGGGAGCTGAGGGGACAACTGAGCTCTCTGTGTGGCTCAACCTTTCTGGTCTTTGGCTTGGAACCCAGATTATGTGGTATCAGTTACTGCAACAAACAACAAGAGGAAAAGAAGTTAGGTGCTTAATGAGAAAAAATAAAAAGGACCAGAAAAACTGGAAGTCTGTGTTGACTCTCCGGGACTCTAAAGAAAGGAGCCAATCAGAGAAGCTGAGATAAGAATAACATGAAGCGGAAGAGATTTTGAGAGATGATGGACAGAGATTGGGAGAAACAGGGGCAGATAGTTGGAGTGATTTGTGGCCAGAAAGGGCAGCTAAACCAGTATGTGATCATGCTTTTACATAAATTTCAAATTCTCCAGATTAGGAGAATGGCTCATTGCCCAAAGTGTAGGAATTACCTACAAAAATAAAAACAATTAATAGCTTTGCACATTTTTGCTTTATGAAACATTCACTCCTACATGTGAGAAGTATTGGTTTGGAAAAGGAGGAGTTGTGGAGAGTAAGGGGCTGGCCTCCTGTTCCTCCTGCCTCAAAATCTAATCACGCACTCCTATCAAACAGGGGGTTACAGAATGAACTGATTTATGGGATGATAAGGCTACTCAGGGGTTATTTGCATTAGTGCTTAAGTGCCTGGTTTAAATCCCCACTCTGCAAGTCCTATAGTTACTTAAATTCCTGATCTGTAAAAGAAGGATATGTATTAATAGTACGTACCCAATCGTGGTGAGGATTCATTGTGTTAACATATGTAAAGCAGCACAGTTACCACTCCCCAAATGTTAGATACTGTTAGAAGCACTCGTTAGGTAAATGGGAAAAATCTCAGGGTCACGACTTCTCCTCACTGTTGCCTCCAAGTGGTGGCAACACCCTCCTTCAAAGACTTCTCCCAGGTGGCACCCTCTCTTCCCTCCCTCAACACTGGGGTGCACCGTCCTGAACCTCTTCCTCACATTCACTACGTGACACCTGCAGATGTCCCGTTGTCCTTCCCACTCCAAAGCCTTTAACTTGCACACAGGTAACTCAACACTCTGGCCCGATGCTTTTTTCACCATGAGTTGTGGCCCATTAATTGGTCATGAGATCAATTTAGTGGTCATGACCAGTGTTACAAGACAAAATGGAATGGAAGAGACTAGAAAAGTAGGAACACATCATATTAGGTTAAGGTATTTTTTAATGGAAATTTTATTTCAGACACTGATGTCTCTTTTGCTCTGAACGCTGGGTTCCTCGACCTTCTTAGCTCCAAGAACCTTCCTTCACCCGTTCTCCACTTTCGTGACCACTCCTACAACCATACCTCATATCTGGTCACTGCTGAGATGGGTCCACCTCTCGAACTAATCATTTCCATTGTATAATCACTACCCCTCCTACTCTGCTGTTTCTCCCATCTCCTGACTTTCACTAAGTCTATTATGGAATCCAAACATTCTGCTCCTCAATATTCCTACTGGGACTGACTTATTAGCACAGGGCATCGGCGTCTTTCTTCCTGGGGAGTTGCTTTAACCTTCCAGATGGTCTCTTTGCTACCTTTCAGAATCACCCTTGTCAAGTCCCAAACTGACCGTGGCATTCCTAAGCTTAAAAATGGGATCTGGTTCCCCTTACTCCAGACTCACAAGACCCTTTTCAGCAGTACCCTTTTCAGCAGTACCCATGTTTGCCTTAAGCTAAGTGCCTCTAACCAAACTCTTCATTTCCTCATTTCTTGCATGCTTCCAAATATAGACATGTCACAGCTTCTTGTCTTACTCTGACCCTATTCTAGAGGTGTACTCATCCAGAGCCTCTGATCAGGCAGTATCCCTGTGTGTATCTCATACCCCTTCTATGGCCCATCAGCCATGGGAAGGCCTCTGCTTCAAGGGCAGATCATGGGGACCGGCCAGCCTGCTGTGACCAGTGTGGCCAGATTCCTCTCCTAGGAAATTAAGGGACTCTGCCAAGGATACTGTGGGAGCCACACATGAAAGGTCCTACAAGCTGAAGCAGAAGAAACCAGTTCTCAGAAAGAGAACCAGACAAAGACCACCAAGCAGTGCCCTGAGAGAGAGAAACAGAGAAAGTAGTTGCTTTATTCTAGTGGCCTGTTCTTAGTTCCCAGGATGGCTGGCTGCACAGGAGAGCCTGTCCTTAGGTTCCCTATTAATCCTGGAACTCATATCTGCCCGAGTGATGGGTATTATTATTAGCTTCATTTTTACATATGAGGAAACTGGAGAGGTTAAGTGACTTGCCCAAAGCCATACAGCCGGTAAACGGTAGAGCCAGGATTTGAACTTAGGCAGTCTGGTCCCAGAGCCCATGAACTTAGCTACTATATTACACTGCATCTACCAATTTCTAAATACAAAATTATTGATCAATGTTTGAAAAGTCTACCAGAGGGTAGGGGGATAGAGGAAAGGAGGAGGTAGATGGGGTAAAAGGGGTCAAATATGTTAGAAATAAATCTAACTATGGGAGATGAACAAATAATATAAATATATATGCCTTACTGTTAAAATGTACAGCTGAAACTTACCAAATTTTGTTAACCAACGTCACCATAAAAAAATAATCAATTAGAAAAAAAAGAAAGAAAGAAAGAAAAGTCAACACAACACCTTCCATTATCTGTCTCCCAAGACTGAGATGCTTATAGTATATACCAGAACAATCAATAATACATATCAAGCAATTCAGATGAAAAATACTATACATATAATCTGCCTTGCATTATTACATATTCCTAATTAGTGGATATGAAAACAATATGGGTGCATATTTTCTCTTGGGTGCTCTGTGGTGTTAATCACAGCTAAAAGCAAGTCAATGTGATATAGTGAACACAGCGGTAAATTGAGGCATCCCCAAACACAGCTATACCTCAGCTTCCACATCTGAAAAATGGATAGCTAGAGTAGACAATATTTCAGTTCCCTCCAATACTAAGATTTTGTTTTTCCATCTTCGTGCAGACAGGAAAACTTGATTTCAAACCTGTCTAGATTATACCTGAAATTCCACTGATGTAGGTGATTGGAGTCAGGGAGGGGAGCCTGTGTGAGGATTGGTACATTCAATGCCACATAATCTCTGTGCTCTTTAGAACATCAGTAGCAGCTTTTTCATATCTGAAGAATCCCTGTGCTAACTATGTCAAATGCTTCAGATTCACAAACTGTCACCTGGAGCATACAGGGGGTAGCAGATGGTTCTGACTTCAGATTGTTCTTGAGTACTAGAGAGAAGGCATTGATAAGAAGCTGTCTCGGGCCAGGATTTGGATCTGCTACATATAGAAGGGATTTACCCATCAGTGTTAATCCTGTGGCTCTGTTCCAGCTTCTGTCCTGCAGGCTGCCGCCTGTTCTAGATACCTAGTGCTCTGGCAAAGCCCACATTTTAAATAGGAAAGGTATAAACCCTGCACTAACTCTTAGTAAACTCTTAGTAAACTCTTAGTGGAGATGGCTCACACCACAGGGTCAAATGTGCATACACAGGGACATTTCTACTGAACTGACCAAGGAGGTAAGAGGTATCTGAGATTGGGCCACTTTAGAATAAGAATTGCTCAATCTGATAAAGCTTCCTGGGAGTGCTAGAGAATACAGTCCAAAAAAGATACCTCGGAAATGTATACATAATATGTCAAGAGGGGGGAAAAATGAGCACAGACATTGATGAAACCTTGCTTTACTCCCTTGCCCCAAAGGTAGGGAGGATGGAGCCTGTCTGGTTGCTCTTGGTTGGTTTAACTTCCCCCGCCTCCCTTCACACACGAGTTTCCACTTTTGGATACTGGCTTCTCCACCTCAGAGGCAGCCCATAGGGTTATTCAGGAATGTGGGTCCCTGCAGAACCCCTTCTCGGGTCTTTTCACATGTCCCTTTATGAATCTTATGTACACTAGGTGCTCAATAAATGTTTGGTGAATTGACCTGTGGGTGCATGGATGTATTGTGGGGATAGCTATGAAGGAACTCTCCCTCACTGGCGTGTCAGGTGCCTTACAAAGGATCTCGCTTAATCCCCAGTGGTCCTGTGGACACCACAGACCCCATTTTTCTAATGAGAGAAACTGACAAGCAAAGAGAGTAACTAGCTCCAGCGCCCACAGCTCTTCAGGGCCACAGGAGCGCCTATCCCGCATTTGGTCTGAGAAGTGTTAATAAATAAGATTTAATTTTCTTTCTGGAAAGGGACAGTGGGGAGAGGCCCGCTTGGGGCCATTCCACAGGTGGAGGCGCACACCCAGAGCGCTTGCTTTGGGACAGGACAAAATGAAACATCTTTTTGCCATCATTTATCCGAGAGAGAGTCCTCCCAAATAAGCAACTCTCAAGAGCTTACATTTTGAAACATCTCCTAACTTCCTATGTCCGTCTTGTGCACGGCCAGAGTTGAGTCGAAGTGCCTGCAAGCCCAGGCCCCGCCCCTCTTCGCGTCTGTTGTAGAAGCCTGGAGGATGTAAGGCTGAGGGAGGGGGTGCAGGGCTCAGAGAAAGGGGTGCAGGACCAATCTGCGTGCAGGGCTGCTGGCCCATCAGCAGAGCTTTCTCAGGAGTGCAGAGATGCGGCCACCATCTAAACCCCGCTGCTCTCGCTGCCCTCACCCGCCCCCAGCTGCACCCCCTCTCCTTTCCCTTGACCACTCCAGCCCCAGACGTGCCGATCTGGTCCCTCCGGCCCGGGGCATACTCACCCTGCCACTCGAGGACGTGCTCGGGGGTAAGCTTCGCGGCTGCACCCTCGGTAGAGCCTAGCGGCGCCCCCAACAGCAGCAGCAGCAGCAGCAACAGCAGCATCGCTAACCACTGCACTCGCCGGGATCCTACAGTCGCGCTGGCGGGGGCCAGTGCTGCAGCCGGAGCTCGGGGCCCTCTGGCGCTGGAGGCGGAAACTCAGCCCCCTACGCGATGCAACCCTCCCGGTGGCCTGGCCACATCTGCGCCCCGGAGACCCACTTCGTCACCCTTGTCACCACAATGTAACGGACACTCGGGGTTCCGGGCTGCGAGACAGGAAAGTCGCAGAGGTTTTCCCCGCCCTACCCACTCCAGCTTGATGAAGGAAGAGGGAGTGGATCATCTGCCCATCCCAGAAATTCTTGCCTTTGGGGTGGAGAGAGAGGAGGGGTGAGGCTGCCCGGTGCAGGCTCCTCCCGCTTCCAGCCTTGGGGGTGAGCAAGTTAAGAATCTCCGGGACAGGAAATCTGACATCTGGTTTGCAAACCGCCCGGATTCTGGCAAACACTGCGGGTTTGGCAGCAGACAGCTTAGAATAAAACCAAGCTGCTCTATGAACCCATGACTTTTAGGAGCCCTCTGGCCCCCTCTCTTCTGGATCTGCCCGGTCTCCACTCTTCTCACTCCAGAGTACCCCTACTCTTCCATTGTCGAGTTCCTTTCTGTTTTAAAATAAACTCCCCCTGAGTTATCTCACTTTACAGCTGTTATTCTGGTTATCCCACTTTATAGCTCAGAAAAACCTTCCTGAAAGACCAAGTGATTTGCTCTAGGTTACTCCTTAATCTAGCAAAAGTTACTTCTTAAACTAGTAAGAAAATCCTGACTACAATGTAGTCCTTCTAACTGTAGTCTTTCAAATAACCAGCAGAACACTGGAAACATTAACACTGTTCTCATAATATCCATGAGAACAGGCTAATATAAGACCTTTCCTAACCAGGAACTTGACATTAGTGACAACATAAGAAGGTAGAAAGCAAAAGAGAGATTTCAAGAAGAAGGGAAGATGGTGGGATCTTGGACGACCTTGCCTTTCTCAGCTGCCTATTAACCAAGACCAAACCAATATTTTTGAGTAACACTGTCTGCAATAGACTGAATTGTGCATTCCCTCCCTCAATTCATATATTGAAGCCCTAACCTCCCCAACGTGATTGTATTTGGAGATAAGGCTTTTAGGACTTAATTAATGTTAAAAGTGTGGGGCCCTAGATAGTATCTGTGGCTTTATAAGAATAGAAAGAAAGAGCAATTTTTCTACCTGCAGGCATCTAAGAAAGGTCATGTGAGGACACAAGTGAGAAAGTGGCCATCTGAAGCTAGGGAGAGAACACTCATCAGAAACCTTGATCTTGAACTTTCCAGCCTCTAGAACTGTGAGAAATAAATTTCTGTTGTTTAAACCACGCAGTCTATGTTATTTTGTTATGGCACCCCAAGCAACCCCAAGCAGACTAATGAATTATCTTAGCCTGGTTCCCCAGAAAGCAGAGCCTGTGAAGAGATCCCTGGCAGGGTGTGGGATTGAAGGTCAGAGTAAAATAAGGAAAGGGAAAGCCTCAGTCTTGGGCACAACGGTAGCACCATGTGCTCAAATCTGTAATAACCTCAGAAGGCCTCTGAACTGTTTTCCCTGGGGATGAAAGAAGAAACCATTTATCTGTAGGCTCACTGTCCCTGCTGGTTAAAGTAATCTTAAGGTTGTAATTGCTCTGTACACTTACACGGCAGTGGTAAACTTCAAGCATTCAAGAAGCCCCAGGCAGCAACAGGAGCATGAGATGGTCAGAGGTAAAGGTCTGTCAGGTTGCCCTTGAGGGAACCTTTGCAGGGCTGACTGCCACAGAGGTGGCTGGAATAAGAGGTGGGGCCGAGAGGAAGTGAGAGGTTTCAGTGTGTGTCCCAAGTCAATAGCATATCATTATATGTAGAAGTCAGGATTCCTGCATCAAAACACGCAAAAGAGGAAAGCTTTGCACACTATATAGATTCGATCACAAAGTATTTTTCAACCTCTCTCTCTGTGGTCTCAGAACTACATTGTATGCTATGGAAACATCCCCAAAGTAGACAATTAGCCCTGTCTGAGTGGGCTGGCATCTACTGCAGCAGCCAAGAGCAATCCATGTGACATAATTAGGTAGTCAAGCACAACACTGATGTTCATCTTTGGTGAGATGCAATGCAGTGAGAGTCAAAAGGAGAGAGGTAGAAGGAGCAAGAGTGATTGTGCAGGATTAGATATGCTCAGATAAAGTGAAAGGTATTAGGAAGAAGAGGCTGTTCTAGGATGGGAAGAAGTTGCAAGAAAAATAAAACACCAAGGTTGGAGTAAGGAACACTTATATGGGAGACAGTGAGTAGGTGGGCTTAACTGGATCAAAGGGCAGCTATTGAGACACCTTGGCAAATGAGGGCAGTCATGGGACACTGGCTGTGAGATGGGACTGAGATAGTCACCTGTTACGGGCTTCAGTTTTATCCTCTGTATAATGAAAAGAAGAAAAAGCGTTCCCTGATCCACAGCAGATAATATTCCAGATTAGCAAAACTATGAATGTGAGCAGAATAAAGAGGGGTGGGGGGAACAAGCCGTATTTCATCTCTAAAGCAATTAGTATAATAAAGAAGGGTAATGACAGCTTCTCGGCCTACTTCCTGGCCTACTTCCTGACACTACATTTCCTATTCAATAATGAGAAGACTCAGAAAAGAGCTAGTTTTCTTCTTTTCCTGAAATATTGCATCTCTGAAGAGGTGGAAATCTGTGGCAGAAAGCCTTTTAGCCTTCGAGAAAATGATCCTTCCCCGTAACCTG
>NW_006442484.1:33715003-33746215 GCF_000325575.1 Pteropus alecto
TCAGAAACCTTGATCTTGAACTTTCCAGCCTCCAGAACTGTGAGAAATAAATTTCTGTTGTTTAAACCACGCAGTCTATGTTATTTTGTTATGGCACCCCAAGCAACCCCAAGCAGACTAATGAATTATCTTAGCCTGGTTCCCCAGAAAGCAGAGCCTGTGAAGAGATCCCTGGCAGGGTGTGGGATTGAAGGTCAGAGTAAAATAAGGAAAGGGAAAGCCTCAGTCTTGGCCACAACAGTAGCACCATGTGCTCAAATCTGTAATAACCTCAGAAGGCCTCTGAACTGTTTTCCCTGGGGATGAAAGAAGAAACCATTTATCTGTAGGCTCACTGTCCCTGCTGGTTAAAGTAATCTTAAGGTTGTAATTGCTCTGTACACTTACACGGCAGTGGTAAACTTCAAGCATTCAAGAAGCCCCAGGCAGCAACAGGAGCATGAGATGGTCAGAGGTAAAGGTCTGTCAGGTTGCCCTTGAGGGAACCTTTGCAGGGCTGACTGCCACAGAGGTGGCTGGAATAAGAGGTGGGGCCGAGAGGAAGTGAGAGGTTTCAGTGTGTGTCCCAAGTCAATAGCATATCATTATATGTAGAAGTCAGGATTCCTGCATCAAAACACGCAAAAGAGGAATGCTTTCGGCTTAGCACACTATATAGATTCAATCACAAAGTATTTTTCAACCTCTCTCCCTGTGGTCTCAGAACTACATCTATGGGAACATCCCCAAAGTAGACAATTAGCCCTGTCTGACTGGGCTGGCATCTACTGCAGCAGCCAAGTGCAATCCCCATGACATAATTAGGTAGTCAAGCACAACACTGATGTTCATCTTTGGTGAGATGCAATGCAGTGAGAGTCAAAAGGAGAGAGGTAGAAGGAGCAAGAGTGATTGTGCAGGATTAGATATGCTCAGATAAAGTGAAAGGTATTAGGAAGAAGAGGCTGTTCTAGGATGGGAAGAAGTTGCAAGAAAAATAAAACACCAAGGTTGGAGTAAGGAACACTTATATGGGAGACAGTGAGTAGGTGGGCTTGACTGGATCAAAGGGCAGCTATTGAGACACCTCGGCAAATGAGGGCAGTCATGGGACACTGGCTGTGGGATGGGACTGAGATAGTCGCCTGTTACGGGCTTCAGTTTTATCCTCTGTATAATGAAAAGAAGAAAAAGCGTTCCCTGATCCACAGCAGATAATATTCCAGATTAGCAAAACTATGAATGTGAGCAGAATAAAGAGGGGTGGGGGGAACAAGCCGTATTTCATCTCTAAAGCAATTAGTATAATAAAGAAGGGTAATGACAGCTTCTCGGCCTACTTCCTGGCCTACTTCCTGACACTACATTTCCTATTCAATAATGAGAAGACTCAGAAAAGAGCTAGTTTTCTTCTTTTCCTGAAATATTATATGTAGAAGTCAGGATTCCTGCATCAAAACACGCAAAAGAGGAATGCTTTCGGCTTAGCACACTATATAGATTCAATCACAAAGTATTTTTCAACCTCTCTCCCTGTGGTCTCAGAACTACATCTATGGGAACATCCCCAAAGTAGACAATTAGCCCTGTCTGACTGGGCTGGCATCTACTGCAGCAGCCAAGTGCAATCCACATGACATAATTAGGTAGTCAAGCACAACACTGATGTTCATCTTTGGTGAGATGCAATGCAGTGAGAGTCAAAAGGAGAGAGGTAGAAGGAGCAAGAGTGATTGTGCAGGATTAGATATGCTCAGATAAAGTGAAAGGTATTAGGAAGAAGAGGCTGTTCTAGGATGGGAAGAAGTTGGAAGAAAAACAAAACACCAAGGTTGGAGTAAGGAACACTTATATGGGAGACAGTGAGTAGGTGGGCTTGACTGGATCAAAGGGCAGCTATTGAGACACCTCGGCAAATGAGGGCAGTCATGGGACACTGGCTGTGGGATGGGACTGAGATAGTCGCCTGTTACGGGCTTCAGTTTTATCCTCTGTATAATGAAAAGAAGAAAAAGCGTTCCCTGATCCACAGCAGATAATATTCCAGATTAGCAAAACTATGAATGTGAGCAGAATAAAGAGGGGTGGGGGGAACAAGCCGTATTTCATCTCTAAAGCAATTAGTATAATAAAGAAGGGTAATGACAGCTTCTCGGCCTACTTCCTGGCCTACTTCCTGACACTACATTTCCTATTCAATAATGAGAAGACTCAGAAAAGAGCTAGTTTTCTTCTTTTCCTGAAATATTGCATCTCTGAAGAGGTGGAAATCTGTGGCAGAAAGCCTTTTAGCCTTCGAGAAAATGATCCTTCCCCGTAACCTGATCTTCTGCATGTCTCAGATTTATAAAGCAGGGTAATGTAATGGTTAAAAGATGCTCTCTGCCATCTAATAGCAGGTGGCTTAGCCTCACTTTCCTTCTGTGTAAAATGCAGATGATAATATTTGCTTCATAACATTGCTTTATTAAATGAGATAAGTATGTGCAGTGTTTGGCACAGAGTCTGGCATGTTGCCAGTGCTCCTTTATGAGAGCTGTGAGTGTGTGGGGAGGGAGTGGGGTAGCAAAGAGAAAAGCAGAAGCACTGTCCACAAAAGTCAACTCCCAGAGCACAAAACAGGGTGGAGAACTGTGGACAGTGAGTCTGAGGAAAAGAGCAGAGAATATCTAGCCTTCTGTCAATCTTGAGAATATCTAGCCTTCTGTCAATCTTTGTACGTGTGTGGAGGATATAACAAAAAGCAGGGCATAATGAGTCCTTGCCCATGGTCACAGAGTTTAGAGTCTTGAAGGAGACAAACGGGTAACCAAATAATTATATTAGAGTACAATGCATTTCATAACATGATGACATATCTGAAACACAAATACTTAGAAAGGCCACTTATCAAGGCTTGAGGTTTAGAGAAGGCTTCCAAAAAAAGTAGCATCCAAACTGTCACCTTGAATACTTAGCTAACTTCAAAAGATATAGTTAAGAGAATGACAAGAAAAGCCACCAACTGGGACAAAATATTTGCAAATCGTATATCTGATAAAGAACTTATATCTAGAATATATAAAGAACTCTCAAAATCAATAATAAGAAAGCAAACAACCCAAATAACAAATGGGCAAAAGATTTGAACGGATACTTTACCAAAAAAGACATACAGATGGCAAATAAACTCATGAAATGATTTTCAAGACCATTAGGCATTAAGGAAGTATAAATTTAAACCACAACACTATACTACTGTATACTTATTATAATGGTTAAAATTATAAAGACTGACTATACTAAATGTTGGCGAGGATGAGGAGAAACGGGACTCTTACTGCTGAGAGGAATGTAAAATGATGCGACTACTTTGAAAAAACAGTTTGGCAGTCTTTTAAAAAGTCAAAAAAACATGAAACTACTTAGTTTCCCAGAGCTTCCATAATAAAGTACCACAACCGGGTGGCTTAAAACAACAGGAATTTATTCTCTCACAATTTTGTAGGCCAGAAGTCCAAAATCAAGATGTTAGCAGGGTTGGTTCTTTCTTGAGGCGCTGAAGGAGAATCTGTCCCATGCCTCTCTCCCGGTTTCTAGTGGATGCTGGCAATCCTTGGCATTCCTTGTCTCATAGCCACATCACTATAATCTCTGCCTCCGTTGTCACATGGCCTTCTTCCTCGTATACCTCCCTGTGTCTTCACGTGGCCTTCTTATAAAGACATCAGTCATTTGATTTAGGCCCCACCTTAACCCAATATAACCTCATTGTAACTAATCATATCTGAATAGACCTTATTTCCAAATAAAGTCACATTCTGAGGTTCTAGGTGAACATGGATTTATAGGGACACTATTCAATTCAGTGCAACCACATGATCTAGCCATTCCACTCCTAGGTATTTATCCCCTTTCCCAGATGAAAGCATACATCCATACAACATTTGCACATGGATGTTAATATCAGCTTTATTTATAATAACCAAAACTGAAAACAACTCAGACGTCCATCAAGGGATGAATGGATAAATTTAGCTATATCCATATAATGGAATATTACTCAGCAATAAAATGCAATGAACTATTGATGTATGCAACAACATGGCTGCATCTTAAAATAATGCTTAGTGAAAGAAGTTAGACAAAAAAAAAAGGCATATACTTTATGACTATTTGTATAAAATTCTGGAAAAAAAATGTAAACTAAATTGTGGTGATGAAAAGTTAATTAGTGGTTGCCCGTAATGTTAATGGAAATGGGGGATAGTGAGAGGAAGGAGACTTAGTTTAGTTAAGAGGGAATGGACAAATATTTCAGACAGGAGGAATGGAGGCAAGAGTAGACATAGGTGGAGAAACTCTTGTAGCAGAGAGAGGTTCTGGGAGCGTAGAGGCTAAATGGAAATCTGAGGATAGGTCCAAAATCATGTTAAAAACCTTTAAGCTCAAGCCATCAGGAAGTCAATAGGGGGTTTTACTGTGACCAGATTTATGTATTACATTTTAGAGAATGTTCCAGATGTAGTATGGAGAATGGATTGGAGGTGAACAATTCATAAGGGTTAGGAGGCTGCTGAAGGGATCTAGATAAAGAAATAGCTCTTATCTGCATTAGAAAGAACACAGTGGACAATTGGGAGAAGTGAACACACATTTTGACTTGTTTAAGAGGAAGGATCATCAAGACTTTGTGTTTGGCCGAGTGTGCTGGGGAGAAAGAGAGTTGTCAAGAATGACGTCCCATTTCTGGCATGGCCAATCTAATAGCTCCATCCAATGAGAAACACGTTTCAGGAAGGAGTATGATTTCAGTTTGTGATAAGATGAGAGGCTTATGAGACATCCAAGTGGAAATGGCCAGGGAGCAATTGCATATATGGGTATCAAAGTCAGAAACGAGATGGGAGCAGAAATTAGAGGATACGTGTGGTTGATAATTAAAGCCATGGGAGTAGATGTGGTTGTTGTAGGTGAGGAGAGAAGGGAAGAGGCCTGAAAAGAATCAGGGAACAACAACATTTAAGGAACAGCTAGAGAAGCAGACTGAGGAGTTAGGCGTCTGGAAGCTGAGGAGGAGTGTTTCAAGGAGAGAACCATCAACAGCTTCCCATGCTCTGGAGAGGTTGAAGAATTTAAGGACAGAAACGTGCACTGGATTTAGGGACATGGAGGTAAGTTATGACCTTGAGGAGAGTGCTCCTAATGGTTGGAGGCAGAAGGTGCTTTGGTAGCTTGGGGATGACTAGAAGCAGAGACATCAAAGGTAAAGAACTCCTTCAAGAGAAGGAGAAATAGCTGCACGGGTTGTATGTATGTGATTAAGGATGAGTTTTGTTTTTTTCGTTGTTACTATTCTTATTTTTTAGATGAGAGACTTGAGAATGTCTGAATGTTGATGGGTAGGTTCCAGAAGAGAGGAATAAGTTGGTCAAAGATATTTACTGTTGAAAAGTCAAAGTGAGGTCATTTAGAAGACGAAAGTTTCCAGGATAAAAGTAAAGGATTCACTTTAGAAAGGAAGATGATGCCTCCCATTAAAGCAGGAACGAAGGAAATGGTTGTAAACACAGGTAAGTCTGTAAGCTGAGAGTAGAGTTAAGTGTTCTCTCATCTGCTAGGTTCTAGTTCCTCTGTGAAGTAGCAGGGTGATTCATCTGCTGAGATACAGGAGAGAGCTGGAGTTGGAGAAGGGAGGTGAGACTGGCTCTGATGTCCACAGAGAGAGCTGCTGGGGAAATGTATGTGGAAATCTGGGCATCACCAGGAACCAGATGTGGCCAGGGACCACGAATTTACAGTGGATCATGTATTTTCTTAACAATGCTCAGCAGTTCATACACATGCAGGGAGAAGATAGACGCTGAGCTTCAACCAGACCAGTGCCGCCCCATCAGGGTGTTACAATCAAGAGATTTGAAGACATTGGCAAGGAAACGGTTGATAACGATGGTGTGATGTTGCCGGTCTTGTTTCCATGATCGTAGATGGGTAAGTGGAGGTACACAGATAGGAATCTGGGGCCAGCCTGTCAATTTCAGGTCCTGGCTTTGTCTAGTTGTGTGACTTAGGTCAGCTGCGTGACCTCCAGTTGCCTTAGTTGCCACATCTGCACAATTGGCATAATGATAGTGCCATTTCATTGGCTTGTTATGGAGATAAAATGAGTTAATAGCTGAAAAGGACTTAGAACAGTGAGTGACACATAGTAAATATTCAGCAAAGGTTGTTTCTATTAATAATTGTTATTACTTAAAACAAGTAAAGGATATTGGGGGGTAAACAAAAAATGAGTATTGATTTGGTTTCTAGCTGGGTGAAAAGAAAAGCCATGTTCTTGTCCTTATTTCTTGTTAGTAGCTGCTATATATAAAGTGCTTGCCATGTGCCAGGCTTTGCTCGTGGTGTGGTCATTAAAAGGTTGGACTGCCTGGGAAGGAGTCTGCTCTGTGGTTATGCCAAGTCATTGCACCTCGCCCAGCCTCAGTTTTCTTTCTATAAAATGGAGTAATAAGAGTGCTCTCCTCATAACATATGAGAAGCACCCATAACCTGGCAAAAAGAGAGCTCATGAAACGTAACTATGATTATTAGATAATATCCACAACAATTACTCCACGAGGCAGGAATTACAATCACTATATACTGATGAGGACACTGAGTTTAAGTGATTTATTGTTAAAGCTCTACCCTGGGCTAACCATTAACTTCATGTAATAAGCTATCTCATTAAGAGGAAACTGTACCGTAGATAAAAGAGAATCTTGGTTTATGTAAGACATGAGTTTTTTAACCTATTTAATATGTATTTTTAGCAGTTTTCCCAGCCATTTATTAAACACTTCCGGTTGTGTTTAAAATAGTACTTCATGTTGTGATTTAGCAGCACCATGGCATTTCGGCTGATAACACCCACAGTGGCTGGAATACTAAGGGGAGAAAACAAGTGAAAATTCGTTGGGCCAAGGGTCAATTTCAATAGCGAGTTAATGAACTAGTTTTTCACCTCAGTCCAGGCAGCAATTTATATCAATTTAATTTAATCAACTGCTTTCCTGGTGTGATATTTAGCCAGAAAGTTCCACTCACTTGGAAGTTTTGATTGAGCTTGCCCTGACTGGGTCTGCACAGGATGCCTTGAATCTGCCCCGTTCAGTGCATAGCCTAATTTCTGCACTCTCGTGCTTTCCTTTTGCTGCCCATGTGTAACCTTGTTGAGGATGTGCAGGGGAAGCAGGCAAAGGGGCCTGAATCCGTTAAAGAAAGAGGAGAAACCTCTGCTGAGAATGTCCACCAGCAGCACACGTTCTTGGGAAACTAGCTGGCCCAATAATGCTCAGAGCTCATTGTAGTCAGAGTCTCCTAGGGAGCTTTTAAAAACCAATATGCAGGCTCCCAGCCCCAGATGTTCCGATTCAAGTGGTCCGGGGTGGGACCCTGGCATCAGTATTTTTTTTAATTCCCAAGTTTATTGTAATGTATAGCTAAGGTGAAGAACTTTTTAGTCTGTGCTCAGAACCCATGTGGAGTTCTGTCTAAATGGATGAGGACAGGAGGTAATGTTTCAGATAGGAAAAGGAAGTGAAATCTATAATAAACCTCTCAGTTGGGGGAGAGGAGGGTGATTTTAGAAATGAAATTTCCAGTTGGCTATGTTATAATTACAGAGGGAGGAAGGAGCAAGACTTAGGAAGCCACAGCAGATATGGCATGGCTGTCATTTGAGAATGTTACTGCCTGACTCTAGGGAATCAGCGAATTGCCTGTTCAGGCCTTGCATCTCTGGTTGTTACCCTACAGGATATAACTTTCCTAGAATTTAGGTGGAAAGGTTGGGAAGCGATCAATATTTATTTAACATCTATTAATCATTTTCTAGTAATTTAGATATTTTCTTTCATTTATTACTCAGAAAAGTGTATTAGATGGTTTTTGTAATCACCAATGCTCCTTTTAAATTAAAAGAAATAAGATAGAGAGGTCGCTGCACCTTTTGATTTTCATCTGAAGATTCCTCTGATTGAATCCAAGCAGAATCTGTGGGTGTGCTCGCACCTTGAAGGAGTAGGTATACGCAAAGGGGAGAATGAGGAGGCAGATAAGGAATAGGGTAGAACTGATAGGTTAAAAATCTTCCTTTCTTTATTTCTTAGCTATGCTACTTTGGTCAAATTATATAATCTTGCTGAGTTTTATCTCTACATGTGAAGTAATAAATACTTACCTTGCAGGATCATTGTAAAATGAGAAATAATGTGAACCAAGAGCCAGCCACAAGTGGAGCCTCCAGAAGTATAGCCACAGCCATTCTCAGGAAGAGAAATGATCCTAACGGATCAGGGACAATGAGCCTCTCGCGTGTTCATTCTTGTCTCTTTGTGCACACACAGAGGATTGGAGACTTTGTCAAGTTTTACTTCTAAGCCAATTTAAAATCCTAAAGCTCAGAGTAGAAGAGATAATGAAGATTAGGCATGAGATAGTCATGGGGCTATAAAAAGAAACTTGCAAGCAAAGGTACTCATCTACACTTTTTTAGGTTAAACTAGTTAAATATTAGAGTTCAGTGTAGCTTTCTGAGAAAAGGTCTGCAAAGGTCAATGAATATAGCATTAAGAAACTGGCCAATCTGCTTTGTATTGCTAGTTCTTCTAGAAATCATCCAAGGCATACTAAGTTTTTCCATAGCTCAATTTTCTTTCTAGGTTAAAATAAGAATCATAGTGTTACCAAATGTCTAGCTTTTATAAAAGGGGGAAGATATGAACAGCTAAATGACAAGGAATTCATGAATAAAACTTAATTTTTTCCTATATTATGTTTATGAATCAATATGTAGTTTTGTTTCTGCAGAACTGCTTTATTTATATTTTGTTACTAGGAAAAAGCAATTGATTAATACAAGGCCAGAAACTTCAGCCTTTTAAACTAAGATCGATAGACTAAATAACATTTAAATATATTCTTAGTGATTACGGTGAATTATAAAACTATAAAAGACCTTTGTTGTAATCTTATTGAAATAAAATTGACAAACAATTGCACAAATTTAAAATGTACAATTTGAAACGTAATTAAAAAATAAAATAAAACAAAAATAAATAAATAAATAAATAAAATGTACGATTTGAAAATTTTTGACATAACTATACATCTGTGGAACAATTATTATAATCAAGATAGTAAACATATCCATCCCCTTATAAGTTTCACTATGTTCCTTTGTAAGCCCTTTCTCCTACCCTCCCCATCCCAGACCCTAGTCAACTATTGGTCTGCTTTCTCTCACTACAGATTAGTTTGCAATTCCCAGAATTTTATATAAATGAAATCACACAGTATAAACTTTTTTTTTGTATGTGTGAGGAAGGTCTGGCTTCTTTCACTCAGAATAATTATTTTGAAGTACAGCCATGTTTTTACATGCATTAATAGTACATTTTTTCTGTTGCTGAGTAGTATCTCATTGTATGGTTATTCCATAATCTGCTTATCTGTTTACCTATCGATGAATATTTGGTTCATTCCCAGTTTTATGCTATCACAAATAAAGTTGTTATGAATATTTATATATAAATCTTTGCATGAACATATCTTTTAATTTTTTTTGGGTAAATACTTATGAGTAGAATAACTGAATGATATTGTAGTTATGTCTTTTAACTTTTTAAAAAACCACCAAAGTGTTTTCCAAAGTGGCTGTTCCATTTACATTCCCACTGGTAGTGTGTGAGAGTTCTAGGTCCTCCACATCCTGTTATGGGTTGTTTTGTATTCTTCCCAAAGCTCTTAAATCCTAACTCCTAGTACTTGAGAATGTGACCTTATTAGGAAACAAAAATCTTTGCAGATGATTAAGTTAAGATGAGGTCATCATGACTGGTGTCCTTATAAAAAGTGGACACTTGGACATAAGAACAGACATGCACACAGGAGAGAACACCATGTGAAGATAAAAGTGGAGATTGGGGTGATGCATCTACAAGCTAAGGAATGCCAGAACTGTCCAGCAAACCACCAGCTAGGAGAGAGGCATGGAACAGATCTTTCCTTCACAACCCTTAGAAGGAGCCAACCCTTCCAACACTGATTTTGGACATCTAGCCTCCAGAAATGTGAGACAATATATTTCTTTTGTTTAAGCCACCTAATTTGTAGTACTTTGTTGTGGGAGCTCTAGGAATCTAATATACCTGCCAACACTTGGTTTGGTCAGTCTTTTAAATTTTAGCCATCCTAATAGAGTATAGTAGTAGTTCATTGTGTTTTAAATTTACGTTTCTTGTACAGCGTGGTGATTATAGTTAATAAGTATGTATTGTATATTTGAAATTTGCGTAGAGAGTAGGTCTTAAATGTTCCCATCAAAAATAAAAGTAAAAATGTGAGGTGCTAAATTAATTAATTTGATTGTGGTAATCATTTTACAATATACATGCATATCAAACCATCTGTTGTACATTTTAAATAGATACAATTTTATTCATCAATTATACTTCAACAAATAAAGAGAAATAAACTTGTATTTCTCTAATGACTAATGATATTGAAAATGTTTTCATGTACTTTTTTGATGTCCATATAGCTCCTTTGGTGGAGTAGCTGTTCAAATGTTTTGTCTGTTTAAATTTTTTTTTTTTAATACTGAGTTTTGAGAGTTCTTTATAAATTCTTGTGATTTCTAATAAAATTCCATTATAGTCAAAGAACATACGTTGTTATGACTTGAGTTCTTTTAGATTTATTGAAACTTGTTTAATGGCATGGAGTATAGTCTATTTTGTTGTTTGGTAAAGTGCTCTAGGAATGTCAGTTAGGTAAGCTGAGACTATTGTAGGACCTTGTTTATTTCCTGTCTCTCAGAAATCACTTTCTTTATTGCCTGATGTTCAGTGTCTCGAAAACCATTGTTTCATGTATTTAGTTTTTGTTCTTGTTACAGGTGGGAGGGTAAATGTAGTCCCTGTTACTCCATTTCTTTTAGAAGCAGGAATCTCATCCCTTTTTTTAAGGTATATTTTTTCTCATATCTGCATTTGACCCCCATACTAGCTTTGGATGAAGAAAAGAAGTCAGGAAATAAAGACTAGCATAAGGAACTCTAGAAACTGTACTATAAAATTTTTTAAAATGGCTTATGACTTGCTTGGTTTTTCCCAAGGAGTATTTGTGTGTGTGTGTGTGTGTGTGTGTGTGTGTGTGTGTGTGTGTGTAAGCATTAATACATAAATGCATTTCACACTTATCTAAAACATATTTCACAACCAATAAGTAAACTTAGAAAACAAAATCTGAGCAAACTAGATGTAAAATCTTCGAAGCATGTTACTGAAGTCTCTGGGCTCAAATGTCTTTTTTCTATTTAGAGGGAACACTTCAGACCTACACTCTTATATTATGATTGATTCTAACATTGGGATATCAGGTTTTAACTCAATTGCACAGAAACAATATTTGAAGGACAAGGGGGCTGCACTTGGCATTCACGCTGAGAAGCCTGCTGAGCTGTTCTAGTACGCCAGCAGCCGCACCTCTCCAGGCCAGGCCAAGTCTGAGGCTTCCCATTCACCTTAGGCAGTGTGGGAAAAACACTGACCGGCTCTTCCCTTCACCTTCCTTTTTCTAGGCTCCACGAAGACCATTTGCCTTCCTTTATCACTGTCTTTCCTCAGACCATACAGTAGAAAATACCATCAATTGTCTTATGGTTTTCTTATAGAAATCGCAGTCCAGTCTTATTCTAGTCTAGTTGCCTTACTTTTATTTTCGGATATTCAGATCTTCCTGAATCACTTATTTGAAAATGGTCTCTTGGGTTATTTCTACAAGGGGTTAATCATCTCCAGTTGTACTGATTTTTACTAGTTTTGTTTCCAGAGTAATTTAATTTCCTGCTCTGGGGATGGCACACTCCCCCTCCATGGGCTGGATAAAGGTATGCCATGCTTAAACCAAATCACCCAGGCAGCATAGCAGTTCTTTCTACCCGTTTCTATACCCTCCAGTGTGACCAAATACTCTGACTTCTGGATTTCTCCTGAGTCCTTTGCTTTTAATTGTCTTCCCTGAGGGGGTTGTGTGACTCACCTATGTGAGCTACAGAAAAGCTGTGCATCTCTTTTTACTAGATCTTTCTATGTTTTGACTTGTGCTTTCTAGTCAGGCAAATTCTTGTTTGTTAGTAATAGCGATTATTTTCAAGAAAGGCTAAACCCAAATCTGAACTGGTCTTGGCTTGTTAGATCAAGTTTCTTAAAAAACGAAATCTGAAATCTGTCACTTGTATTTGATATTTATCATAAATAGTTGTGGCCTTGCTATTCCCATCAGTAATCTTAAATTTATCTGTAGGTCCTCATAACCTACATTATTCCTCCACTCTCTGTCCCTAATTTTCCTCCTGCGATTTGCTTCGTAAGCTGTCCCTCTGGGAAGACTGGCTAGGGAAAGGACCGAGTGAGATATATTATTGTAAAATTATTCTTAGAGCCCAGCAATGACTTCTAAGGGGCCATAAATGTTAATTTGAGAAATGTTGTTTTAAATTGTTTTTCCTTCATCTACATCCATATCAAATATTTCTATCCTCAGAGTCCCAAAACTTTCCAAGTGTCAGCACCCAGGGGGTACGAACAAAGCTTTTATAACATTCAGACCTGAATTTTGTTTCCTATCTTCCTCACCATGATAGCTGGAAGATTCAAGGGACCCCTTCTGAGGTTCACACTCACCCCTAGTTTCTGGGAATCCTCAGAGGGCACCTCACATGCCCCATGGCAACTTGTTGGTACTCCTTGGGGCGGCTGCATCCAGAGCTGTCTGCAGGGCACCATGCACAGACCCAGAATGCTGCTCTACGCTCCACTGCCTGAGCTGGGCACCTGCCTTCAGGCCCCTCCTGAGGCTCCTGTCACTCACTGTACTCTCTGTCTCCAGATCTCTGCTCAACCTGTAGCCCTGGCAGGTATCTGCTCCACTGCTGCTGTTTACCTCCTCCCTCAGTGTGTTGCCCTCCAAACCGACAGAGCCCATCTTCTTTTGACCATGGGAAGCAGCTTCTCTCTTCTGTGTCCTACTGTCTTCAAAGGCTCCCCACAGTAGACTAATTGGGCCCCGAGTATTTAACGTCAGTTTATATAGAATTTTTTAAGGGCTGGTTTAAGAAGCTGTCACCATTTTCACCCAGAACCAGCATTCTCTTACAGCCTGACCCTTATTCTGAGTTTAACTTATGGTATCAGAGAACTTTCTATGTTATTCCTTTTTATGCAGTTCACGTTTCTTCCTTAAAATTTGTCTTCTGTTTTACATCCCCAGTTCTTCGATCACACTTAGATCTCAACCTTGGATATCCGGATCTTTTTCCAAGAGGGCGATTATTGGAAGCACTCAGTTAATGAAAACAGCTACCATTTACCGAACATTTTTGGAGCACATATGTCAAATATTTTAATATATTTCTTCATTAATTCTCACAACCCTAGGAAATTAAGGTGCAATAGTGATATAATGTGTGCAATAGTGATATAATCCAGAACCAGATTGAAGACAGAAATATCTGTCAGATTATTCTCTTCCCTGTGAAATTCTCATATGTGAAGTTAAAACACAATTAAATATTCATATCCTGTTACTGCTGAAATCTAAGCTTAGATATTGAATGGTAACTTCGTGTGCTGAGAAAGTAGCCCTAGAACTAAAGGATGAAAATGACGATGTGTGCTTTCCTGTGTCCATCTGGAACTGAAACTATTGTCAGGTTTTGGAATGAACCATAGAATTTTCTAAAAGCATGAGTTGGTTATCTCTTAAAATGAACAGCAGGTTTGATTAAATCAGATGATGACTGACCATGACCAAGAAAGCCTCAGAGAAAAACATTGTATATTTTCTTTTTCGCCTCTATGACAAATTTATATCTTTTATTATGCCCGTGTTTTCAATCTTCTTTTATTTCTATTTCCCTTCTCCAATTCTATCTTCCTAGTAAAACAGTTTCCAAAATCTGACATACTTCTTGAGATCAATGAAATAGGCATTTAATATATGAAAAATATGCAAAATACGCTTAACAGCTATTCTACTTAATTTAAATTTTCATGATCCCACTGTAGTGTTTATAAAACTAATAATATTCTTAGAGAATGTAGTAGAATATAGTCACTTACAGAAGGAAATGAATAAACAAATAGATATAATTTTTATTTAAAAAAGAAAATAAAACGAAAGTGATTAATCAAAGGGGAAAATTATAAAACAACTGTTGAGTTTATTAGTAGCATTGAAATGTGTTTTTTGTAAGATACTTCATAAAGATGATAAGTTGAATGCAGGACATTTTATACAGTATAGCCTAAGAACTTTTAAAAGAAAATTTAAGTAAATGATAATCATCATCTTTAATTTTAAAAAGACTAATCACAACTTATACCTCCACTAGCTTGTTTCAGAACCAACACAAAACAAAGAAAAACAAAACAAGGGCTTCGGAATAACCCACACTAGAGAGACTTCTATGCCACTATCATTATCATTTTCTGGCTACTTGTGCCATCATCATCACCCCACTCTTGCCTGTCTCTTCTAATTAATCAGCTATCAAAGCGGGAGAGGGCATTTGTCCACTTTTCCCTCCAAGTTCTCTTTCTTGCCAAGCTGGTGGGGCCCCTTCTGGTGCAGTGAATGAAAGCCTGCCAGCGCTTACTTCCGCTGGTACCAGCCCCGGAGGGAGCAGGGCAGCTCTGAGGACAGCAATGCGTGCCCTCAGCGAAGACATTGTAGGAAGAGGGAGTCTCTCCTGTCAGACAACCGGTGCCACCCATTTAACATAAAACAGCAGGGTTTCCAGGAAATGCTGGTTTGGTTGTGCAAGTCACTGTAGCTGAGAGGAGATTTCTTAACTTGCTAAGACCCCTCCCTCCAAAACCTGCTAAGCTTTCCCCCAGAACTCATGATATTGAACTTCACATGTGTGTGGATAGTGGCAGTCCTCAGAGGCATCTGCCTTTAAGGGTGGCAAGCAGGGCTGTAGAATAAGAGCTGAGCCAGACATGCCCCACACTGATTCTCAGGCTCACTAATTTGGTTAGTTAGAGTCTAGTGACCTGAAAGGGCCGTTATTTTATAGCTAGATTTCATCATAACCTTGCAGTTAAGCCTCCATGGCTCAGCGCAAATCCATTACTACTTTTGGGAAAGCAACTCTAAGGCATATCCGACCAGGGGCAGGTGAGTAGTAGCACTTTCCTTCGCATACAGAGGAAGGGGCAGAGCAAAAGATGAACCCAGTCAGTGACAGTCAGTATAGCACAGTGGTTAAGACCGAGGGCTTTGGAGGAATACTTGCTCAGGTCCAAATCCCTCCCTTGACATTTATAAACTTGGTACCTCTGGGCAAGTCCCTCAACTTACTAACGGTTTCCCTGTTAGTAAAGTGGAAAAAACAATACAAGCCTCTCAGGGACTAAAAGTGGTAAGATAGATAATATATGCTTTTCATAATGCTGGTCATAGTAGATAATAGAGGTGGCTTTTATCATTGCTACACCTTTAGAATTTGTAAGACAGTGTAGCACAGTGGTTAAGAACATAGATTTCACATCCAGGTCACTTGGGTTCGAATTCTGACTACGAATTTGCTAGGTGTGTGACCTGGGCAAGTTACTTAACAGCTTTTGCCTCAGTTTCCTCATCTGTAAAATAAGAGATAATAATACCACCCCATGCGATGATTGTGAACTCTGAATGAGTTAGATTATATAAAGCACTTATTATGAGCTAGATTATATAAAACACTAAAAATGAGTTAGATTATATAAAGCACTAAAAATAGATGTTATCTATTTTTATTAACATTGTAAGCTTTTTAAAGCTAGTAAAATAAGAAAGAAATAATACATGTATATGTTAAGATACATTTACTATGTAGCAATAGATATAAATAACAAGCAATAGATACAAATCTAGTAAGATATGTATGTTAAAATAAGAAATATGTGTGTGTGTGTGCTCATGCACACCTATGTTAGGTATAGCAAGTCCAATGAGATGAAAAAAATGAACATAGTGACTTTTTACCCAGTCAGTTATCGACAAGCAATAGGGACCATGATGCACTAGCTTTAGATGTTGACCTGGATCAAGGATTGGCTGCTATGCAAGGACCATGAATGCAAATATATTTTGGGCTGAAAGAACAAACAGTACTTGAAAACTAAGTTTCCTCATAAAACGCGTACATAAGAATCACAAAGGTCAGATTGAAATTTCAAACGAGAACGAGAACCATTTGTAAAGTCTTGAAGTTGCTAATGACACCAGAAAATGTGTGTGAGTTGAATCTGTGCCTTCCAGAGCCTGCTTTCTCCCAGAATCTAGCTCCAGAATGAGCTTAAAAGAAGACTTCTGGGGTGCCCATGCTGCTCTCTCTTTGTTGATTGTGCAGCCAAGAGGGAGAGAATAGAAGATCAAGCATCCTAGCCCAATGTCTAACATCCAGTATTCTGACCTATTAAAGGAACCACTTTAATAGTGAAGCCCCAAACACTTGTTTCCTTGCTTTTTAGGTGTGTTGATTTGAGTCTGCTGCAATGTAATAAAATTTAACAGAAGAGAAAACTTATGTTTATCACATTTTGTTCAATCCCTGTTTCCCATTTTCTCTGAATAAGGATTTTTTTCCCCATTTAGATTCCCATAACATGAGGATGATACAAAATTGATACGATATTTAAATAAATTTGCTCTGAGAAGTCGGCTTTCTCCTGTAGTTTCGGAATATTATCGTTAAGGTTGCTTCTCTAATATCATGTCCCTTCAAGAACTGCTTGAAGGAATGGTTGTGGAGAGGTGAAGAGATCAAATTGGAGGACTTGGGGTTGCTTTGGGAAGATTTGGGGGAGTTCACAGGAGTATTTCACCGCACAATTGTTTCTGGTGATGAGGAGTCTTAAAGGGGAAACTGGACCAAATTAAATTTATCACATGGACTCTTAGCTGAAATCTCCATGTAGCTGGGCCTTCTTGCTTGAAGCTCTCAGGCTGCCTTAGTCAGAGAACAGCCAACCCAAAAAGATGAGAACATTTGAATGAACAGCCAACCAGCCCCAAACCCATATATCTCAATATCACCCACACATAGGTGCTACCCCAAAGACTTTTTCTTCCCTCTTTCCAAACTTTGCAATCTTTCCTGACTCTCCCACACACCCAATCAGGTAAGCTCTTCGTTTTTTTCCCCTTCCCTCATTGGTTCGGTGCTTTACTGTTCAGATCAACTTAGCCTTGCAGTTTTCATTGAAAATGTCTGTTTCCTTTATAACTAGATCCAGCTGCCACTCTGGACTAGAGCACAGGACTTGCTGTGGTCCCCTGGCCCCTAGGGAGTTAGGTGGAAGCTGGGGCTTTACTACCACAGAGACTGTGTGAATTGGTGTCGGGGTGACTCCCAGCTTAGACATGGGAGACAGGTGGTGCCACGTAGATCTGAGTTGCACCTAAACTGGATCCAGTACCCTGGTGTTGTATATATAATTGTTTATTACCTTCTCCCCTACTTGAGAGCACAGGGGCGGCTTATTTTGTTCATTGCTGTATCCACAATCATAAGAACAGAGTCCGGCATATATTAGATACTTAAAAATACTGAGGGAATGAATTTATTGAGCCTCTGCTATATGTCAGGGATTTTTATAGATACGAGGAGGGACAGGCATTGCCACTATCTTACAGGTGAAAAAATTAAGGAGAAAAGTGACTTTCTCCATGTTATTCAAAATAGGAGCAATTCCTGGATTTCCAGACTTCTGGTCTTAATTTACAAAGAACAGTGTGTTTCAGAACATAATTACGCTTGACTCTTGACTTTCTCTGTCATTTTGTAAAGAATGAGCCTTTCAAAGACAGGACTTCTCTAAGCTGACTCCTTTTTCTAGTGTTTTCTTTCTCTCTGCTTATTTTTCCTGATTTGGAAAATGAACATTGGCACCATGGAATCTACCAAATGGATGCTCCGAAAAATGGCGCTACCTGACTGTTTTGGTTAGCTGGGGCTGCCGTAACAAAGTACCAGAGAATGGGTGGCTTACACAACAGAAATTTATTTTCTCACAATTCTGGTGGCTGGAAGCTCCAGATCAAGGTGTTGGCAAGATTGGTTTCTTCTGAGGCCTCTTTCTTTGGCTTGTAGATGGCTCTCTTCTCCCTGTGTCTCCCAATGATCTTTCCTCTGTGCATGTTTGTGTCCTAATCTCTTCTTCTTATAAAGATACCAATTATATTAGATTAGGGCCCAACCTAATGACCTCATTTTAATTTAAATACCTCTTTAAAGATCCTATCTTCAAAAGCAGTCACATTCTAAGGTACTGGGGGTTAGGACTTCAGTATATGAATTTTAAGGTGGGGACCACATTTCAACCCATAACACTAACCCTGTTTTTACAAAATATGGAGTAACATCCAGACTTATTTTAAAAGGCCTTATGATGTGGGTATTGTGATGATGCAGCAAATTATGGCCTGTTTCCTGCTGTCTTCTGCTTTCGGTGGCTGCCTCTTTTTGTTCTTCTTCTTGGCCCCAGACTGAGATCAGCAAGGTGGTCAAAGCAGGTCACATAGGGATCCAGAAATCCAAGAAGCAGGCTTTGTATCAAGCAAATAAAAGGAATTATCATCCATCTAAGGTTCATTGTTTAAATTACCATGTTTATTTATGTCAGCACAAAATATAATAAAACAACTTACAAAAACCCATTTTATCTTCATGTAACATAACTCTTCAGTGAACAGAAGTACTACTGTTAATGTTTTGGCCTTTTCAAGGTCCAGCCTTGGGTCAAAACCATATTCAGAGAAATGTCAAATTCTTCTCTATATATACACATGCGGAAAACTTATATTTTCTAAAATCCAATCCCGGTACTAATACAAAAAATATCACATGTAGAGTGAACACTACTGTTGTGTCATCAGTACTGGAACTTCCTTGTTGCTCTAGATTTCCCCCAGACCTTGGGCTGCAGTCGGGAACACGGGCAGTACATTAGCCCTTTAGATTTCCAAGGTGATTGTTTAGTAATTCTTTTAATATAGCTGTGTACTCCACAAAAGTTCGATTTACCTGAGTTATTTAGAAACCAGAAAAAAAAAAGTTTCCAAGTGATCAACGTGTACAGGTCTATTTGTAAAACTGAAGAAACTTATTATAGATTACTCTGTGCCAATTTAATGGATAAACATGAAGCCTTCATTACATAATGAACTATTCACCTGGTAAAGGCTACATATTATAATTTTCTCAAAGGTAATAAACATTGCACAAAAGTACAAGACTTTACCTACTATTCCAGTAGTTTAAATGCTATATGTTTAGTCTCAGTACATTTTTAAGCAAATGATAGTTATCACTTAACTCACAAAATCTTTCTATGATTTCACTGACTAAAGAGTCAGTCTCAAGCTGTGGAAAGATGAAATGGTGTGGAGCTAGATCTAAATTCTGGACCCATTTCTTCTACTTACTCTGAACTCTGGTTTCCTTATGAGGATCAAAGGAGATGAGAGTGCTTTGTAAAGCAGTATTTACAATAAAAAATATTATTCTGCAGAGTCCATCTCTTCAATCAGCTAATGGTCCCTAATTATCCACATGTATTTTTTTAAGTAAAAAATTTACTTTTTAAAGTAAATGTACGATGCATATTTACCATATGCAGCTAAAATGTCAAGTTGACTTTTACAAATGGGAAAAGAATATAGATTTTAAAAAAAATCTATTACTCATGAAGGACTTTTGTACTTTTGATGTATTTGATTTAAAACCACTTAAAATTTTACTATAGTTAACCCATGTTCCTTTTGTAGTATTGGAGGTCTCTTTGAATAAACTACCTAACCATTTAAAGTAATTTTTAACAAGAAATTAAAACTTCCATGTGACAATTACAGTGTTTAGAAGACTGTGAAACTGAGTAAAATTAATTGAGAAATATGGGAGAAGTAATAGCTCGAAAACTCAGAATTAAGAGGGAAACTGAGTGTAGAAGTTTGTTTTTCAGGTAATTGAAAATAATCTAAATAATAAGATTGTGATTTTTGTTTTTTATTGGTGACTTCCTAATTTATAAATTACTCCTTCCTCATCTGTAAAACAAGTATAATACTTATTTGTGTACCTGACTTAAGTTCAGACAAATCCACAGAAGTTATTAATACCTAATATTCATTCTCACATTTGGGACATCTTTAGAAAAATTACATCCTCTTTGCTGAAATAATATCAGAATCGTTTCTCCTAGATTTTTAAAAAATCATGTAGGAATGGGCAGATTTAGTAAAAGTTTGGAATTAATTGGCAAGTGTAAGATTATGTGTGTAAGATTAAGTGTAAGAGCATACAGTGTAAGATTATGAACTTTGTGACTTTGCTGAGACAAAGACTTCAGGTAGCTATATTCCTGCAACAAATGAGATTCTAATTTCAAACATTTTTCAAATGCAAATCAGGCCCCCATGAATCATTTTGATGATTTTTTTTGAGGCATTAATGCAACAGAGTTAGTATGCCTTGAATGATCCCCATCTCCCCTTTGCTAAGGATATTTCTCTTCTTGATTATTTTGAAACTGCCAACATAGTCTCTAACCTTCTTAGAGAGAATGACTGATCTCTAAATGACCTATTATTATCTTAAACCAACCTCATTTTGAAGCAACAAAAAAAGAAAAATTAAACAGTGCATTAACATTTCATATCAGTGAAACAGAGTTTTCCATGCATAAAGTCATTCTATCCATCCGTGGAAAGGTCTACCTTTTGTTTTTCTCTGTGTTTGTAGGTTACATTTTTAAAGGTACTGGTAGAGCCTCTGTACAGTGGATTGGTTCCCTAAAAGATAATAATAAAAAAAAAAGTTCAGATGAAAGCATGTATACTTTGTTATGACACTGCTTTAATATATCTCAATAATTTCATTGTACATTACCAATTGGAAGAGTCATTCTCAGTCTTGGAAGCCATTTGAATAATTTGAAATTGATTTGATATGTCATACTTTTAGTATTTTAAAATTTATACTTTTTCTTTTTCTTTTTTAATATGCATAACTAGTTCCATATGTGTTTTCTAAAACTCTTACCCTTTTTGGAAATGCACTAAATATGGTTAGAAAACAAGAATTTATCTGTTTTGTTCACTACTATTTTACCAGAATCGAAAAGAATGCTAGCCCATAGTAGGCACTTGGTATTTACTGAATGAATAGAATGAAACAATAGGTGACCCAAAAGTGAAATGTAAAGTAAAAAAGTAAAAACATGAGAAAGGTGAACTGGTAGAAGTATACAAAGATAAATGGCACAAAGATAAATGGCACAGTATTTAAGAAATGCGCTGCTGGTGAGAGGCATCAAACAGGGGCACGAATAATCTTGCTAAAATGAGATCAAAATTCACAAAGAAGAGTGACTAGCTGCTTGAGAGAAGCAGGGAAGGATCCTCAGGACAGTGAACACCTGCTCTGGGTAGTAACAGAACTAGGTGGCTTTTGCTTACTAGATAATAACTGTGTGAATCAGTGGTCACAAGAGGGTGGTGTTTGGAACACTGGACTCGCGAAGGAGCACAGGTCCCAAAGAAAGTCAGGCAAGATGGCTTTGCCCTCGGGCAGTGGGGAGGTTTTGTGCCAATGCCCGGATAATTCAGCTGTGCCATTTGGGCTGTAGATGTTTTTCCAGATGTTGTCACCAGGATCAGAAGGACTATGGCTCTCTAGGTGTTTGAAGAAACACCAAGCTTGATCCTTCTATTTCTCTCCTTTGGTTTAACTGTTCCTGGCAGGCACGAGACCCCTGGGTAAGGTACAGTTTCTTCTCTTCCTCTTTCCAAGGTTGAACACACAGGCTTTGGTATCAGATGGCCTAGGTTCAAACCCAGCTCTACCATGTGACCCTACTTAAGCAACTCCAAGCTTTGGTGTCCTCATCTATGAGGCATTACCAAAATGTCTACCTTGTCCATAGGATAATATACTTTAGCACAGTGCCTGGCACACAGAAAGTTCTCAATAAATGCTGCTTTTTCTTATTAGCTCTTACTTAAAGCTCTTATTCATATTTAGAATTTCCTTTTATGTCCTGGAGAGGGTGATAAAGATATTTTCCCCCTAGATTTTGGTACTCTTAACATTCTCAAGCCCATTTCTGAGTATAAATGGAGTCTTGGTAACACCTCGCATCCTCCAAATTACTAAATCTTATACTTTGGTCTCCTAATCCCATGAATTGTAGAGATGGTAGCGAATTCTAGGTATAGATTTGAAAATACATGATAGTATTTGCATTCGTAGTACATTTCTCTCAGCTCTCAGAAGACCCAGATAAAATTAAAAACATTCCCTGGCTTCTCCCACCTATTGCCCTTGGATTCTCCACAGTGTTCTCATTTTGAGGAGAAATGACCCCTATATCTGTTTTATGTTGCCCAGAGCCAGCGACTGACTTCTGATTAACATGTTACCTTTATTCATGTGCCTTTGGAGAGAGATGCTATCTTGGTAATGAGGGCAAATAGAAAAAGGGTTCCTTGGTGGTGGATGGTGAGCAAAGGCCAAGTCACCATGTTGCCTCTATTCCTGAAATCAGCTTGGATAAATCTGAGAAGCCTCTGGTCTCTATTTAGTCCTACTGCCATAAGAACTTAGAATTTGTTTTTGTTTTTGTATTTCATTTATTTATTGTTTATTTATTTACTTTTAACATTTTATTTTTTTATTTTTTCCCCTTCACCCCTCCCCTCTGGTAACCACTAGTCCATTGTCCATGTCCATGAGTCGCTGAAGAACTTAGGATTTGGAGGGTTCATGCTAATGTGGTCTTAGATGCAGGTAGAATATCATTTGCAAACAAAAATCACATATGGAATTCTATTAAGTTTAAGGGACTATAAACTATTAAGTTTTAGTTGGTTACAAAAGAATAAGGAACTCAATTGAAGAGGAAAGATGAAAAAAATAAGAAGTCCAGGGTGAGGATAATGGGTGGAGCACTGTCCTGGACGAAAAGGATGACTTAGGGAACAGAAAAGACACTGTGAAAATTCTGAGTAAATGGCTGTGAGAAGGGCCAGCTTAGATCTGCACAGGACTAGAAACTCTTTTGCGGGCCCCATCCCATATCATGTCAAATAAATTACACTGCACTCCACCCCACTCTAAATATATTTTATATGCACTATAAAGGAGGTGATGAGTTACAATTGACTGAATACACCATGTTATTTTGTAAGTATTAGTTGAATGTTTAATTTTGATTGTGCAGTTTTCATTCTGTATTTTGAAGCAACAACTTCATTTATTCATTTATGCTAACAGGTGGATGAAGTAGACACCACTGTAATAGGAGGGTCAGGTGAAAGTTTAAAGGTGGAAGAAGAGAAAGTATATACTGTGTGTGGGGGTTGGGGGGGCGGGATGTGGAGGAGGGGGACGGTGGTGTTTCCTGCCCTCAGCTGATGATCAGAGCTCAGGAGAATGAACTCAGATCGGGTTTTGCAGGCAGTGGGAAATGTGGCAATGTCTGTTCCTGCCTCCTCCAGTGGTAAACTCTTATGTAGCATTTCCAGCTGAGACACAGGCTGTGTGGCTCCATTTCAGGTGAGTCTGCACTCTTTCTATGTTTAGACAAGCTTAGGTTTCCCCCAGCCATCTGGGTGACTAGGCCGATTTCCCCAGGGGTTTGGGGATGCTAATTCAGGCCGTGGATACTGTAAATGCAATGGCACATTTTTAGAGCTTGAAAAAGTGGTAATAAGAAAGCTCTCTGTCATGACCCACAGTTTTCTTGATGATTGCCTAACTGCCAAATGCAGACCTGATTTGCTTAGCACAGTACAAAATCAATCTATGACTGCTAGAAATGTCAGAGTGAATTTTTTTTTTTGCCTCTAGTTAATGACTTGTCATCCTAGAAAAAATGTCTAATCAAAGATGAATTTAAATATCTTCTCTTTCTGTTTTCATAAAGAATATGGATGAGGGGTTATTTTTAAAAGTGTAATAAAAGGTAACCTCTCTTTATGGCTGTGGTGTAATGTTTCAGGAGGCAAGAAGGAAACTTTCTCATCCTGTGCCCTGTCTCCTTTAGAGTCCAATGGGGATCTGTGGGTCAGGAGACGTGACTATCCTATTGTCCCTGGAGGTCTCCTGCAGTTTGAAGGCCAGTCAAATTCAGTTCTTCGAGAAGAAATAGATTTTGAATAAAAACAGAATCAAACTGAGGATTCCAAAGTGGATGCACTGAGCAACATTTTCTTTTCCAAAGGATGCATTAGTGAAATTTGAATTGAATTATTTGAATTAAACCTCTTTTGCATCCAAGTGAATAATTAGTACCCAGTCATTATCTAGTCAGGAACATCAAACATTGGTTATTCAAAGGAACTCAGTTTAATAAGGGAATAACATTTTTCATTCATGGTTTTATCTGTTTAATGCATATTTTTGTTCCATTTTAGTTGAAGAAATTGCAAAAATTCAGCATTTGAATTATAGTCATGTTCTGTTTCCTGAGGGAAAACAATTCATGTTTGGGGGAAATTATTTGTTAATTAAAATGTTATTTTAAAGATATTAATCATTTGTCAGTATTCATGCCTTCATATGAGAACATTAAAATGTGCTGGTTGGTAGATACACAACACATAATTGCCCATGTGCTTGTTTGTGGAGCACCTGATTATTATTTCTAGGAGAGTCAAGGCTGAGCTTGGCAGAAGAGGCTGCAATTACGATTACAGCTCTACTCTCTTAACTTGTCTGAGCCTCAGTTTTCTTACATTCAAAATGGGAATATCGAGATGACTTCACAGGGCTGGTGGTTGTTCAATTAACTGCTGCTACTATCTTTTTGTGCCAGCTTAACACATTCTTTTGCCTGGTTGCCCTTCTGACCATTGCCAGACATTTGCTTGACAGTTGGTGAGAGTTAAAAACAGCCATGGCCAGGAGATCACGTGCAGTTAACTGTGCCAACACTTTGACCTCACAGTACTATGTTTTAAGTCACCAAACCAAGTTTTCAGGTTACATTTTACCTTCTTAAGGATGGATATGTTTTATTTTCAATGCACATTCACAATTTGCTTTCCTAAAGGGTTTTGTTTAATTACAAAAAACATCCTTACATACACAAAAGAAGAGGAAAGCTGTATAATGAACATCTCTAGACCCATCATCCAGATTCAACAGTTATCAAGATTTTGCCACACTTACTTCAAGTATCCCTCTTTCTTTTTTGGCTGAATTATTTCAAAGCAAACCCCACCTTTATTTTCTTTCAACCCAAAATCTGGATTATTTTTTAGCAAAGCCATTATACCGTTATCAAACTTGATCAAGTTAACCACAATTCATTGCTATCATTTTAATACCCGGTCTATGTTAACCCTTTTCCAGTTGTCTAATAAAGGTATTTTTACAGTCAGACTATTCAAATCAGACCTATACATTGCATCTGGTTGTTGTGTCTAAAGGCATCTCTAATGAGAAGAAAAAGTAGATAAAATTTTTTATGGTCCATTGTCCTACACTATATATTATGATAATTTCCAAATAACTGCAAAAGATGTAAACATCCCTTATCAAGATAAATGTATCTAAAACATAAAATTCCATTTGCTTTAGGAATTGAAGATGTCACTATAAACTTAGAGAAAAAGCGTTAACACCAGTTTATCTGTGCAGATAGACCCAAAGGAACATTGGGTTTGCTTGCATTTTCTCCTGTGATATTACTGTTTTTAGAATCAGCAATGTAAGGTAATTGCTATTAGATAGCTGGACGCACCATTAGAGATAGAGAGATGAAATTAAAACCATGAAATTGTTTCTATGGGCCTCGAGAAATGTAATTATTTCTCCTGTGGAAAAGAAACAGAGAATATTGGAGTCCTGTTTTGTGTTTGCTTACTGTGAAGAGGAGACACATAAATTATATCTTGAGTACATATATTTAAAGGTTGATACTTTTGGTGTGTTTTTTTTTTTTCAGGTAGCTGTTTGAAATTTATGTTATTCAGAAAAACTAACTAGATGGTATTTAAAAACTCTTCTCAACTTTGCTTTGTAACCTATTGTGAGTAATGAGTATTTCCATAGTAGTTGGCATGAACTGTCTAGTACTCGTGAACATTATTCCATCAGCTATAACATAAGTGACTTATGTTATAAACTTATGTTTAGATACAGCTTTATCAAATGGGGCTTGAGGAGTCCTCCTGGTGGTGAGAAAATAAATGTCCTCAGTGGTCCTGAGTACATCAAGGTTCTGTATAAGGAGTTTCACAAGACTCTTTAGAGAGAGAGAAATCCATTCACTGCACTGAGAGATGAATGGATGCTCTGAGGGCCACCTGGAACCCCAATAATGGACAGAGGTTCCTTTGTCTCCAGTGCAGAACAGAAATCAAAGCCACTGGGGATATGGTGAGAGGAATAGAGAAAGAATATAACATTCTAACTCTCTTTTAGAGCAGGGGAAAGCTGACACGCCATCTCTGCCACAAGACACTTTCTTGCCTAGACAAGGAGTAGCTCTTAAGTGTTCACATACCGTTTGCCACTTGGCCTTTGACCTTTCTGCTTCAAATTTGGCAACTTCTTTACGATCATGAAATGATACCAGCAGCTTCCAAATGCACAGTAGGACGACCCCAATGAGAAGAATAGCCAGTGAAACCCCCAACATGATCATAGGAATGTTTGGAGGTTTTGGACAGTCTGTGGAAACAAGGAAATTTATTTCAAGAAGATGGTACAATTAACATTTTGATAAATATTTCTCATTAAATTTTTCAGCCATACTTTTTCTCCAGTAGAGGAAAAATAGTAACACTTTCTGTTTTGATGATTTTTTTAACTGAGTTACTTGTTGAAGGATAGCCTTATTCCTTCAAAGTAGGACAAAAAGTAAAGTAAGAGTTTGGTTATTCAAAGCAAATGAATATACACTTGAGTGGAAGGCTGAAAAGAGAATCCAAAAGAGCGACGATTAATGCACATGGAATATTTAAGGAACCACAAAAAAGACTACAGTTTAATCACTAAAGATGATCTCCTTTGGGTATTTGATAAAGTAGAAATGGAATGTATGTGTGCATGCACAGATACATACATAATTACTTTTTAATGGATTTTCTTGGAACGAATTGTTTAGGAGATTATATTCAAAATTATATAAAACCTACCCCTCTGAAAAGTTTGCTACTTGCCGCTGCTTTTTTTTTTTTTTTTTTTTAATAGACAGAAGATAATCATGGCTTTTAGTTTTATTTTAACTCTAATGCCTTGTGTCCTGGAAAGTCCCCAGACTGTGTTCAAGAAAAGTGGGGTCGATTCCCATCTGATGTACAGTAGCTGTCTGAAATCCATCAAGTCCTTTGATCTCTCTGTAAAACAAAGGTGTGGGCCTTCAGTGTTCCCTTAACTCCCCTGACAAAAAGTTTAAGGCCTGGTGCTCATGCTTATTAAAACTACAGCTTCCTAGACCTTCCTCTCCCAAGATTCTGATTCAGTGCCTTGGATGGAGCAACAGATTTTTTATTATTAAAAGTATCCGAGGTGATTCTTATCTTAAGAGAAGTTTGGGAAATTAGATGTTCTGTATAGTCCTTTTAACTCGAACATCCTATGAAATGTTATTTTGACTCTATTGACGATATTAATGTAATTTTGCAATTATACAGTATCTTCCCTCATTGACAGCAGAATGACTAATAATCCTTGCAATATGCCTGAAAGATGATATATCTCTTAATGAAACATTATAATTAAGCTCTCCCCTTGTTTTCATGGGGAAAAAAAATCCCACATAAAAATTATCATTAAATATCTGCCTCCCTCTGCAAGAAGTGAAGCAAATCCATGATATCTGGGGAGGAAATGAATCATGCCTAGTTTCTCCTAAATCTTATTGCTTTTAGATATTTAATAAGGAAAGTTATACACCCAAGACTAGTCATGCTGTTTTCAAGGTAAGAATCTATAGCTGGTCTGAATTCGAGCAGAACTAATGGCCCCTAACAGCACGATGTCTGGCCTCACACACTTTCGTTCTTTGGCCAAAGACACCATGTAAGGAGATTATGCAGAAATAAGTAAAGGAGCTGATGAAATAGCAACTGTAGTATGAAGATCTAAAGACCATTCCTAGCATAACAAATGTACCATGGCTGCTTCTAATAGTAACACTCCTGCAAAGAAAGTGGCAGGTATTCATCAATGAGAATATATACTGGCTACATCTGTGACTATGAAATGTGTGGGGTGGGCATAGTATGATCTTGCTCAAAGCAAGATGAAGCTTGCTAAGACCCTGCTGCCAGAATGTGAATTAGGAGGACTCGCCAATTGGGAACAAAAAAGGAGGAACAGTTGTGGCCTGGAAGAGGGAATTATTTTAAGAATTTAAAGTCATTGAGAAATTATACATTTCTCAAGACGAGATTTTAACCCAAGTCCAAGAGCAGGTATTACACAATAGAAATTTCCACTTTTCATACTCTTTTTAGTATTTTTTGAGATGCTCACACTAAGGATGTGTTTCTAAGTGGGAAAAGAGGGCCATCTCCATTGCTGTGTGCAGTCCAATGATGCCTCTCGAGTCCCTGTCAGTGCTGCGCCTAATTCTAAGGTCCCGAGTTTCTAATGCTGCCAGTCTGGTAGCTCTAACACATGTGGCTATTGAGCACCAGAAATATGAATTTTCCAAATTAGATCATGTGATAAATGCAAAAAACACACTGATTTTTAAGACTTGATATAAAAAAAGTAAACTCATTAATAATTTTTTATATAAATTATATGTTGAAATAATGGTATTTTGGATATAATGGATTAAATAATTCAGTATTAAAACTCATTTCACCTGTTTTTTACTTTTCAATGTGGTTACTAGAAAATTTTTAATTATATGTAGCTTGCATTAACAATTTTGTTGGACACTGCTGATCTAACCTATTTTTGGGATTCAAACATTTATTATGATCATACAGCCAGTAGGAGGCAGTATAGCACAGTAGTTAAGAGCATAGACTCGAAGCCAGACTACCAGTTCCCAGACCTGCACTGGACTTAATTGCTGCAAAACCTAACAAGTTATTTAATATCTCTACGCCTCAATTTCTTTACCTGTAAAATGGAAATAATAGCAATACCTGCTTTGTATGGCTTTGAGGCTGTAGTATGAGTAAGGGCTCAATAAATGAGAGCTGTGATTGTTATTGTTATTACTACAAATGCACTCTTCCCCTTTTCCTATCCTCAAGACCTCAAGGGCCTGGAACCTCTAAGTCGGAAGCTGTGGATGTAAGTAACATCCACACCTGCATCCCTGGAAGGCTCCCCAACCATCATTCTTTCTGGGTCCCTTATGAATGCGGCTCTTGCACTGTGAAAGTTTCTTCAGATGTAAGAGAACAAGATGAGGGAAACTCTCCGGACATCCATACCCTGCTGGTGACCTTTCTCATTTTATCTCTTTTCTATCCAGGCCTCCCACCAGCTGCCTTGAGGTCTCTGGTGTTAAAGCTGTGAGGGGGAGGGCGGACTCCTGGGAGTGGGTTTTACCCTCAGGGCCAGGGAAGCTCTGGCCTCTGTAGGAATGTCAAAATTTACCAGGAAAACAGCTTCTGGGAGCTGTCAGGTGACTCCTGTTAAGCCTCAGGCGGGTAACTTTTCCCTCACTTTTACTACTACAAAAGCATAGGGAGAATACAAAGGCATCAGGGCATTTGAGTGCTCTTAGAAGAATGGTATGTTGATGTGCCACTCATACTGCAGGGAAGAATAAAAGGAAAAAAAACCAACAGTTCAGTAATGGGAAGGCATTTATCAGCCAAAGGCATGTCTCTCCTCTCTCTCTCTCTCTCTCTCTCTCTCTCTCTCTCTCTCTCTCTCTCTCTCATACACACACACACACACACACAGAATCAAAATCAAACCAACTAGTTACACAAGCCCCCACATTAAAAACAGACCCTATTCTGGAAGTTTGATTTTGTTGTTTGAAACTAATTTTTCCAATGGAATTAATATTATAAAGAATGGCCTTGATTTCAGAAAAATTTGCTAAAGCCACTGCCATGGTCACAAACAGAGGGGTGGGGTCTAGTAGAAGAATTCAACTATAAAACAGATAATGAGGAGGCAGGTTTTTTATACTATAAAGTAATTTTTCCTTGTATATCAGGATTCACCTTAAATTTTCTTGACTAATGACTTCCATGATGTATTTTATATATGTATTTTGAAGAAGTTGATTTACATGAGATTTTCAAGAGCAAGTCTCCAGGTGCGCTCTGCCTACCTGAGCTTCAAGGTCACAGCCACAATCATAGCCCTGTATCTTGCGTTGTGCCGACCTCTACATCTCACTGACCTTCAGCACTGCAATGTGATATTTTTCTAATAATCTTTTCTTGATTGGTTTATAATGTCCTGAACTTTTTGGTTACTTTGATATTGCTTTGGTTTTTACATTCTTAAGTGATGGCAGTTTGATACTACTCTTGGTTTTAAATTCAGGACTTAATATTTTGACAGCACATCGATAAGCAAGTACGCACAACAAAGCACACGTGCCTTCTGGTCTGCCTTCGTTATTGTTTGGGGCAGAACTTAGGCTCCAAGCTTTTGCGGGGCAGGGGGACAGAGGAGGTTGCTGACAAGGTCTGGAAGGATCTGGTTCAATGCAGTTATCATTTCTGCTGGGAATGTTTAGGGATACATTTGAAATTGAAGACAGATAAGGTGAGGCACCTGTGACTACTTAAGAATGCAGCCAGGGCTGTTAGGGCAGAGTCGCTCAAGGGAGGTCTTGAAGCCTTCTGTGTCAGAGTTGCCGGGCTGTGCATTAGGCCTGATGATTCAGGATGCAGGCATTTTACATGCTCCCCAGGTGCATCTGATATTCGCTAAAATTTAAGAATTTCTCAACAAAAGTACCTTTCCTACTATATATATATAGATAGATAGAGATATAGAGATATATATATAGATATATATATCTATAGACATGCTACCCTGAACAAGCCCAATCCCATCTGATCTTGGAAGCTAAGCAGGGTCTGGCCTGGTTAGTACTCGTATGGGAGACCACCTAGGAAGACCAGGTGCTGTAGGCATAAAATATAAAAAAATAAGGGATTGTAAAATGACAAGGTCCTTGCAATCTGTGAGGTCAACCAAGGGTTGCCTCGCCT
>NW_006442484.1:33746239-33755113 GCF_000325575.1 Pteropus alecto
TTAGGCGAGGCAACCCTTGGTTGACCTCACAGATTGCAAGGACCTTGTCATTTTACAATCCCTTATTTTTTTATATTTTATGCCTACAGCACCTGGTCTTCCTAGGTGGTCTCCCATACGAGTACTAACCAGGCCAGACCCTGCTTAGCTTCCAAGATCAGATGGGATTGGGCTTGTTCAGGGTAGCATGGCTGTAGACCCTTTCCTACTATTTTATTTTCTACCTAGTAAAACTTCTGTCTCTCCACTGAAGACGAGATTTTTATTTGAGGGCTTCCCAAGTCCCAAGCAGACTCCGTGAGCTGGTATGGATGAAAAGCCACAGAAGCAATGGACTGTTTGACTGCCTTTATAGATCACTTTCTTCTTCGCTTTCTGCTTCATATCTTTTCTTAGTCAGCATTATCATTTAATGACCCATGACTGTAGGCTGTGAACTGTCACATGTGTTCTATTCATCATTGCATTTAAGCCCTGAGTCAACCCTTAGAAGAAAGTACTATTATTTTCCCCATTTTACAGATGAGGAAATAGAGACTCAGGGAGGCAAGTATCTTTCAGAACGTCATGTAGCTATTAAGTGGTAGAGCAGGATTTGAGCCAGGGTTTGCCTGATTCAAAACTCATTCTCTTAGACTGTTATGCTCTTTCCTATTAGTCTTTTCTAAAGATATATCTTTTGCTTACATTATATTACATTTCATTTGTCTACCTTTCTGTAATTCATTAGTAGCTTTCTAGGAGAGGATGATTGGTACAAATACACTTATCTTGTTATTTTTCCATAATAAAACACACACACACACACACACACACACACACACACACACACAATGGAACATAGCAAACTTTTCAGTAGGTATCTTTCAATCACTGAGAAAGTAGAGGCACCTCATCAAAAATTTGGAAATGTCTGTCCTGGCAAGCTACCTGAAGTATCTTTCTGGTTGTTTTCTCCTCTCTCATGCACTATCACTTACCAATGACAATGGAAGGCATGCCACTCACCTTTCTCGTTGATGCTATGAATGATGGTTTTTCCTTCGTTATCTGTAGTTATTAGGAATGTAATAAGACATTCATTTTCTCCTTGCAGAGAACAGGAAACAGAACTATCCTTTGAGAAATCTGCTGATAAAGGAGTCATTCATTAGGTTAAATGAGATCCCCAAAGACATTATTTTTAAAGTAGTATTGAGTTTTAATATGCAAATAGGAATTTTCAACATTGCAGGATAGGAACAGAAAAGACATAGAATTTTTCCCACTAGCAGAGGTTTTAGTTTCTACTCATGTTCCAGAAGAACAGATCCAGGTCTGGTCAATCAGGACTGACCATCAAATGCACCTATCAAACTGATGGGGGCAGGATTTCATAGAGTGAAAGTACTGCAAGGCAGGTATGCCTAGCTGTCTTGAGAATAGAATGGCCCTGATTATGATAATGAGGGGGCTGTATGTTCTTCTTGGCTGAGAGCATCTGGGAGGAAGCCTAGATTACATTTCAGAAGGAGACTACACAGTCCAAACTGATACCAATACTTCTAACAGGGCCTTTCCCACAATGGCATAGTCAGGACTGCTGGCCATGTATCGTCACACAATAAATATAAATTCATATCGAGAAACAGAGACTGAAGTGTCATGCAACTCAGGGACAAACGGAATAAAGGTAAACCTCAGATTAAAAGAAACCCAGTTTGCTTAACCATCTTGCATAGTCCTTTTCTTAATCTTTTTTTTTAAACATAATCCAGTTTTCCTAAAATCTTTTCCAAATAGAAACGTTTTTCTTGTTGAGCTTATTCAAGAGGCAGGAAATAAAGTCATGACAGAATTGGAAATATAGTAAAATGGTCTATCTGAGATGTTAATACTATTTACTAGAAATTCTATTAGTTTGGCACCTATACCAAAATTATGTAGCATTTTTTTAATTAAAAAAAATCTTGCTTAAATTTCCCCTTTTAAGTTGGAGACTTAATGATACTGTTACGAACACTTTTACAGAAACCTATGAATAGAATGATCATTTACTATTAACCTAAAATGTTAAGACAGATGACCCAATATTAGTATACTATGACTAAATGAGTCAGAATATTAAAACTGAGACTGTCCCAGAAAATCATGGACATACTTTTGCTAGACTTAAAATTTTTCTTATTAGCTTAAATATAAAAAGATTTTAATAAAACAGAATCTATACATATTGTTCTGACTCTAACCAAGACATATTAAATAACAGGCTATTTTTGGTTAAACAATGCAAGAGTCTTAGAAAGATAGAAATATTAAGTTGTTTCGAATTTAGTCTAGAAGATAAAAACCTCATGTCAGGGTCTATGAGAAGTATGCCTGTATTATCTATAAAAACGAGGACTAGTAAAACATGTAACATTACTAATAAGATTTCAGATGATAGATTTAGATGAACAAACTGTTTTTGAATCCATTAGAAGCATCTACTTACATAAGGATACTAAGAAATCTAATTATAAATCATTCTCATTTGGTCATTTCCAAATCTTTATGATCATCTAAATCACCTGGGAGATCTGAAAATATGGCTTTCAGGGACCTTCCCCTGGGCGAATGATTCAAGAGGTCATGGTATACACAGGCCTCAGTATTTTATGAGTTGTTTAATAGTATTTTTCATAAGGCAATTTTGATTGAGAGGTTTGGGAACTTCCAGGCAATACTTGATTAGTGAAATTTGTGTTATTTCACATGTTTGATAGCAAGGGCACTGCATATAAAATTTATACTTTGGTCATTTTCAGATGGCCTTCACCACATGTCCTCCTACCACACCACTGCAGTTAACTAGGATTCATGAAGTCTTGGGGAATATGCTTTTCCTGCTGGAGTGGGTTTTTTCCTTCCCTCCCCCTCTCCGCTGTGACAGTGCACACCCACTCTGTTCCTCTCAAACTTACTTAATGGAACATTTTATTCTCAGGTAGAAAATATGTGGACAGCTTATAATACCCCTTTCAGTAATATTAATCCTGCTTTTTTATTTTCTTTTAAATAGCTACACTGAAGCCAGGGAGGCTTAATTTACTTGGCCAGGATTATTTAAGTTTTAATGGAACTGCTAATATGACCTTTGAGTCATGACTCCCTTCTTGCTTTAATTACTTCAGTCCTTTTCATGACTGTTAGGACTCTAGATTTAGCCTGTTTTATAGTGTTTGGGTATTAAAATGGTATTATTGAATGTGCAATGAAAAGGTCCAGCTTGGGCTGAAGATTTGCATAATTAGCTGCTAAGATTTTCTTTTGTTGTTCATAAGAAATGGATCTTTTTTTTTTTTACCCTCCTTGATGAATGCCAGCAGTGCTGTTCTAGAATAATACAATGAAAATAAGATCTCAAGCTGTCCATGAAATCATACTTAGAAAAGGAAGTAATGTGAGAGTGGGGGTGAGGAGACTGGAGTCTAGGAAGGCTCAAGAAAAATGTGGAAAATATAAACTGTCTGCACCACTGAATCAAGATAACTATGTGTTTAAGACTTCGGCTCCGAGGCCAAGTCAGTAGTTTTCAGAGAAAACAGTTTCCCAAGCTAAAAAAAAAGAAAAAAAGAAAAAAAGGGTTCTGCGGTCAAATAAGTTTGGGAATCCCTTCTTACTCTAATTCTTTCCTTTGCCTCTCCTAAAAATTCGCAACGGACATTTAATTTAATATGCATAAGAACTCTCGGGAGTCCCGCAAGAAAACTGAAAGCTTAGCTTCCCATTTCCAAAATTCATATGACCATGGGTGTTTTCTTTCCATTTAATGTTTTCAGAAGTGTGTTTCACAGAACACACTTTGACTAACAATGCTCTGAGTACACGAATCTTCGGGTAAATTAAAAATGTCTCTTTTAGTAAAATGGATTGAATAAAGTTAAACCACATGTCCTTAGAAATGCTCACACCGGTCCCCACAGCACGACTGGGAAACAATTTATTTGGATTATAAGGTTATTTTACTCTCCATGTCCTCATTGTGGGAAGGATGGGCTGATAAAAGACCCTGTGGAAGAGCAACTATGTTGTGATCATTTCAAGGTGATACAATCACTAACGTAACTGAGTAATTTGAAATAAGACTTATAAAGGCTCACTAGAACAGTGAGCTTTTAATTCACAGGCTGACCAATATTTTTTTTCTCAAATTCATCAAGATTAGTGCTTTAAATGGTATTAGTAATTCAATTATAATTTCTAAGTTAGAAATAGCTGCATTCTCCTCTTCTGAAGATAATTTAGTCAATTATACAAAAAAAAATAATGCAAATATTTTAAAGGCCACTTGAGACTTAGTCTTCCTCTCAAATCCAAGCATTTATGATAATGTACTTAGAAAACCGTATCATTTAAATAAAGTAACTCCCTGTCCATGATTTACATGTTTCCAAGGTTCATTCCTTTTTTTCCCCTCAGCACATTAGATTTCCCATGCTGCTACTGAATTGAGTTCTAGTAATTTGCAGGGCATTTTCTGCAATTTTTAGTCATTTCTTGGAAACACCTGGTAAATATCCCAGATGTTTGCTGTGAAATGAAGCTGGAAGGATATGCTGAGACTTCGTAATACTTACTAACATGGACAGTCCACAAACGTCACTTTACTCAGTGCTTTTACAGCATCTTACCTTTGGTATTAGTGTAAGGTACACACCATTTTGTCCAATTTACAGCTATTTGGCATATTTTCCAGAAAAGCACAGATGAGAGGTTTTCCGAGCACTAATAATGCTGCACCTCCATTTAGGGTTATTCAACTGTGCACAGTCAGATATCTCAATTTTGAAACAATGCAGGTAATTTTCAAAACAATATAAATGTCACTAACTTACTCCACTTTGGATTAATTTCTGCATTCTAATTCCATCTATTCAAGACAAATATCCTAGAGTGTCATAAATTATTGTCTTGATTATGCCACTTTGCCTGAGATACATCTTGGTCCCATCACTAATGCGTACAGAGCAGCAGCTCTACCTGAGCAGCATGATAATGCAGAGAGTTTGTGATGATGGAAAAACTAGTCCCTCAGATCATCTCTTTAGGAGGAGTCAGTCATCTTCTTTGTTTTAAAGTTTACAAATTATTTTACAGGCTTTGCTTAGCAGTTAAAAGTTACAGGTCCTTCTTGTATTTGGGGGATGAGACAAAGGAAAATTAAAGATTGCCATGTAACGCCCATGTTTGAAAAGTTGGGAGTAAAAGCATACAAAGAGAAGGGGAAGAAAAATGGCCACCAACCAGAAATTGCCCGGTGTCTGAGGGCTGCTATCAGGAAAGCCGTATTATACTTCACTTGTCCTATTTTGAAATAGGGCAATCAGATGATAGGGGACAATTTCAGGTTTGAGGTTAACATTTAGATATTTCTTCAATTTTCTTTTCTTCTAATCAAAAGAATGTAACATTCTGGAATTCTCGACAATTGCATTTGTGAAACAGAGGTGAACTTGCCAACAGTGCTGAAGTCAAATAGAATCTGTGACTTTAAATTGCTTGTATCCCAAACCATCAGGTTTTAAGCCTTATGGAATGCATTTACCCTTAGTAAGCAGTGTGAGTGAACTAATGCCCTGGTACAAATGAAGTCGAACTACTGGAAAGTCTGTCACAGAGTTTCTGCCTCTCGAGAAATACGTAGAGGAAAGGAAAGCAATTTAAGACAAGTAGAACCTTCTTCTTCGTTGATGGTCACACCAGCTAGTTTGCATTTGTCAACACATTCTTCTAGGGCCAGGCCATCTGCAGACAGGTGGCATTCAATGCAGCTCCTGTGAACATTATTCAACAAGAGTTTATCAGTTTATCTTGACAGAAAATAGATATGCAGCTGGAATGTTGCTTTAATGCGGTTACTGTGGTTGGTGCTATAGGAGTGTCTCATGGAGGACGGTGGTACCTTTTGTTACTTTCAGAAAGATAGTTGGTCTCATGCAAGAGGAAACTTCTTTATTGTGAATTCCACTCAGTAATCAATGTTCCCTGGGCAACCTCATTAATAGCTACTATCCTCATTTGTCTCTAATGATTGCTCCTGATTGGTTAAGTTAAAAAAAAAATCAATAAAAATCCCCAATTATTTTGGTATTTGATTTAGCTACATTTTTATTTTATATTTTCCTGAGCAGGGTTTGTGGTGTTAAATATAATTAGAGTCTAGACAAAGTTTGAATTTCTTAAAAGAAATGGTCTGTATTTTAACAAAAATTCCAAGAATGCATAATTATGTTATGAATTACTATTTTAAAGATTCACTTTTCTGTAACTCTTTTGAATGAATCCAAGCCTTGATAGGGGTATTTTCAAAAGCTGAGGATGACAGCCCGGATCCTCATTAATGTGGGATTTTTAATAAAAGATCACTATTTATAGACAAGTATACTTCCAAGAACACAGCCCAGGAATTAAGCTACTCTGACGATGTCTATATAGCAAAGTAAAACGTAGATGCTGAATTAATCTTGTGCTGAAAATCACTTTAGAAACAGGTTGTTTAGAGTACCCTAAAACAGCAAAAGTTTTCTTACCTCAGACACACATCATGTGGCCTCTTTCTTCCTCTGGCCGTGGAAATGAACACTCTTCTGAGTGCTGGAAACATTCTATACCCACACCCATGCCTCATCACATCTCAGCCCAAACCACAGTTCCATAGGCAAGTCTTCCCTGGCTCTTACCAGTTAGTCCCCTTGCAGTGAAAGCCTCTGAATTCCTCTGTAGGAAGGGCTTAGGAACAGTAACCTCTGTGGTAGTGGAGATGGAAGTATTGTCTGCAACTTGCCTTTGTATTGCTAGCACATTGCATTTATTATTGTTATATATTTATTTGGAGTGGCTTTGCAGAGAGCTGCTGGAGACTGTAGAAACTCTAGAATCCCTACTCCATTGTGCATCAAATTGATAGTTGCCCAGGCTAGTCTGGTAGCCCTATCTCCTGCCATACAGTTCCTGCCATATAGCACCTTCTGTATCTCCCATTGTAACTGTCAGCCCAGATATCATCATAATTACTTTTTTAAATATCTGTCTTTCTCACTAGATTCGCAGCACCTGTGAGGACAGGAACTAGAACGGTTTCAGTCACCACTGCATGCTCATGGCCTTACATGTTTCCTGGCATACGGCAGGTACTTAATATCTATTTGATAAATGAAGGCATGAATGAATAAATGGAAGAATGAACTCATTTCAGAACTAACATGAACACCAAGGAAATCACTCTACCTGATTCCTCAAATTCAAACTACTTTGATTATTAATTTATCTTATAAACCAGATTTAAGATTGAATCGTGTTTCCAGTGAAGATGAAATAGAAAAATAATAGAAGAGACATCTTGGAAGGACTTTTCCATTAAGTTCTATTCAAATAAGTCTAACAATGTCTCCCATTCTTCTCACGGCATAAGTCCAGTGATGGAGAAGTTTCAACATGTGAATGGTGAATAACCACTGAGTGAATATTGATTTTCTTACTTCATTTACATTGGAAATGCAAATGTCACCACATTTTGGGTAGCAGAGTTAATGAAAATATGAACTGCTAAAGCATGTTTGCTGCATAATACATCACACAATGTCGCAACACAGCCAATTTGGAGATTTACTTCATTTGACCTACAAATGTTGCCCACTTCCATTAAGAAGTTAGCTGCCAAGCAAAGAAGTAGTCTTTTTTACTGGAAAATAAGAAAACGTGGTTTTGTTTTTGTTGTTGTTGTTCATATGGTATAAAAGAAAATACAATACCCAATAGCTGTGTAGAATGAAAATCAAAGAAAGGTGCCAAAGAGCATGAGTAGTAAAGAAGAAGGAAGCAATTAAAAGCCAAGATTGTCTTCCTGTCTCTGCTTCCATGAGTCTATAGATAGGAATGAATCAGTAAGGTCAGGCTATGAACTTCTAGATAAAAAAAGAAGCTTGTCTGTTTCCCCTGAAAAAGTACTGAATGTGGGTGTCGTCAACGTACCTCCAGGGTATTCTTTATGTGTGGCTGGTATTGTAACAGAGGGGTTATCTGATGTTATCAGTGTGGGACATCATCTCAGCTTCCCCTGGTAGTCTCTAGCAGAAATGTGCCATTGTGGTCCTGGAAAATCAGGACTGAGAGAGGCAAGTGAGAGACCGGTGTTCCAGGCTAATGATCACAGGGGCCTTGCGGGTTTGTGTTTTGATGAATGCTCAGAAACCAAACCCAGCAAAAACAATCTGAGATCTGAGTTTATAAAATGTCACTATAACTTTGATCATCATGAAACCTATGGAAAAAAGGAACTTAAGAAGGTAAAGACATTACCGTTTAGAGTTACAGAGATCGCCACAGGTAGGACAACGTTCACAGGTCAGTCCTGAGGCTCCGGGGTTCATGCAAACACACTTGCCACAAACGCAGTCCCCTCGGCCGCTGCAGAGCACCCCATCTTCAGAGAGGCACGAGTCCGTACTGGTTGTGCAGTTGCAGTACTCGCCAGCCCAGCCGCTCCTGCACACGCATTCACCACACTCACAGTCGCCATGATCTGTAAAACAAAGCGCTCTCTGTTTTTTAGGATCAAAACTACTTTTCAATTTTTGGGACCAATTCTTCTACTTGCCTTTAAACACCATCAAAAAGACTGAAAAAAAAATGAGAATAAAGTGAGTGTGTGTGTGGGGAAGAGATGGGGGAGGGGTGTGAGAGTAGACATATTTTATGGAATGTATTTTGCTAACTGTGTATATTTATTGATCTAGTCTCCTAACTGAAGACCAACTTGATTACCTGATATTATATCAAACAGAATTTATAGCTAGATGAAAAGATATAATCCAGAAGCCTGTAATACCTACTTGGGGTGTGTGTGAGTGTGGG
>NW_006442484.1:33755266-33774966 GCF_000325575.1 Pteropus alecto
CACCACACTCACAGTCGCCATGATCTGTAAAACAAAGCACTCTCTGTTTTTTAGGATCAAAACTACTTCTCAATTTTTGGGACCAATTTTTCTACTTGCCTTTAAACACCATCAAAAATACTGAAAAAAAAAAATCAGAATAAAGTGAGTGTGTGTGGGGGGAAGAGATGGGGGAGGGGTGTGAGTGTAGACATATTTTATGGAATGTATTTTGCTAACTGTGTATATTTATTGATCTAGTCTCCTAACTGAAGACCAACTTGATTACCTGATATTATATCAAACAGAATTTATAGCTGGATGAAAAGATATAATCCAGAAGCCTGTAATACCTACTTGGGGTGTGTGTGTGTGTGTGTGTGTGTGTGTAATTGTTTTTACAACATTTTGCTTATAATTACAGTGCCATAGGGTAGAGATATAAGACAAACATGGCTAATACCCTACCTCTGCAACACTCAAGCTGAGTGATCACAAAAATCTCATCTATAAAATAAAATAAAATCTATTTCTAATGGTTGTGGTCAGATGAGAGAATGTGTCAGTCTCCTAGCTCTGCTTTCACCCCTTAGCTGTTCTACAGGCGTAGAGTGAATGCTCAACAAGTTCATTTATTTAACAAACTTTAATGGAGCATATAATGTGCCAAAGATTGTATTAGGCATGAAGATTCAAGAGTAAATAAGACAAGGTAGCCGAGCTTACAGTTTAGTGTTAGGAAACAGGGTAATACTTACTATTACTAACAAATACAATACAATGTGATAATTGTTATACACACAGGAAGAATTTCCAAACTAGACTAGAGATTTAGGGGAGTTTCTAGAGAAGCGATGCTTGAGTTGAGTTTGAAAGATAAAGATAGAAGATACAAGAGGGTTACATGCATTTTAAGCAGATAAAAAGCATAGGTAAATACCAGATGTGTGTAATCGTGTGTCCTGCTTAACACCCACGATAGTTAGACATGGATAGAGCCAAGGAAGTACGTGGAGTGTGACAGGAGAGGAGGAGAGCAAGGTCGACAAAAAGTCAGAAACCACATCATGAAGAACTTTATGGAGTCAAGTAAGAACTTTTGTCTGAAAGTTTTGGAATTTCAAGTCAGGGAGAGACCTGAACAGATAGGCATGTGTCTAGAAATGTCCTGGCATCAGTAGAGAGGGTCCAACTAGAGACAGGAAAACAAAGTAGGAAGATTTGAGACCCTGCATCCACAGGAATGAAGAGGAAGGGGTATGTATTTCAGGGGATGAAATACTTAGGGTGTGGCTATGGTTGGTGCCAGGGTGGAGAGGGAGAGGAAGAGAAGGAGGGACAGAATCCTTCCCGGGTGACCAGACTGGGCTGCTAGTTGGATGATGCGGCTTTTCGCTGACCTGGAATGGAAGCTAGCTCATCGTCCATCTTATCTCCAGTGCCTGGCGTAGAGTAGTGCTTAATTATTGAATTAATAGATTGTTCTGAAGCAGAGGAGGAAGAGAGGCTTTGAGGGACATGATGAGTCCATTTTTGGTTCTGTTGAGTTTGAAGGGCGTGTTGGACATCCTACTATGCCACTGAATGCAGTTGACCATTGAACAACATGGGGCTTAGGGTGCCGACACCCTCCTCCTCCATACAGTTGAAAATCTGCATGTAACTTTTGACTGCCCCAAAATTTAACTACTAATAACCTACAGTTGACTAGAAGGCTTACCAATAATGTAAACAGTTGAGCAACACATGTTGGGTATGCTGTATATTCTATGTATTATATACTGTATTCTTATAGTAAAGTAAGCTGGAGAAAATGTTATTAAGAAAATCATAAGGAAGAGAAAATACATTTACAATATTTATTGAAAAAAATCTGCATGTAAGTGAATTTATGCAATTCAAACACACATTCTTCAAGGGTCAACTGTGTATGTATATAGACCTGGAGTTTGGGGTATGGGATCCATTAAGGATAGGTGGTAGTTGAAGCTATTGTGGATTGGGTCTTCTTGGGGAAGCAGATAGGATGAGAAAATCCTTGGAGAGCATAAGCATTTAAAACGTCATCAGAGAAAAGGATCCTTACAGAAGAGACCGAGAGGTAGGAGAGCAGCGAGAGTGACGGTGCAGAGAGAGCTTGAAGACGGACGCACATGGAGACTAGCTGCGAGCAAGCTTCTCATCTAATCCTGAAGAGCTCCTTTTGGATCTGGCCACATAATAGTGTATGAAATACTATGAAATGATGACGTGCTTAAGATAATGGGCTTGAGTGTTCTTTCCACAGTATTTTTTGCGTGCCTGCCATGCTCAAGATACTAAGCATTTGATGTGGCAAGAGAGGAGGAAAGCAAGGTTGACAAAAAAAGTCAGAAATCACATCATGAAAAACTTTATGGAGTAAAGTAAGAACTTTTGTCTGAAAGTTATGGAATTTCAAGTAGGAGAGAGACCTGAACAGAGAGACATGTGTCTAGAGATAAATAACAAATAACAAATTTCATAACTGATACTTGTCTTAAAAACAAAACAAAACTAAACAAAAAAACAACCCGTGTATCTGACATTGCCTTGCAAATTTTACTCTTTCAGCAACTGTCCAAAGCACATAGGATTGGTGGTGTTGAGTGAGGGCACAGATCTAGAGCCAGAAGGCACAGATCTGAATCCTAGCTCCAGTACTTCCTGGCTGGGTAAACTTGGGGAAATTACTCAACCTTTCTGTGCCTCAGTTTCCTTATTGATAAGGAGGGACTAAAAATAGCTACTTCATAGGAGTATTGTGAAGATAACCTGACATGATACCTAAGTGTTTAGAACAGTGCTGGGCCCTTATAAGCAGTAAATAAGTATAAGTCATTATTACGCCTAAAAACGATTTAGTAGGAAAGATTTGAAAGCAAAATTACCCATCGGTATTAAAACTCCTGCAATTGTACTGAAAACCAAACAAATGTAAAAGAAATCTCAAGTGAGGCAGGTTTTCACTTACAGAAGACACCGTCATGTTCACTATAGAAAGAAGGAATCAGGTTTTCTCTCGTAAACTTTCGTTTAATAGGTGGTGACCTTTCTATCTTCATGATCTGGCTTTAAGGGACGTGGAGTAGAAAATCACAGAACAAAGGAGACGGCCAAAAGATTTTGAAGCTGAATTCTGGTAGCTAGCGCTCTCTCTCTCTCTCTCTCTCTCTCTCTCTCTCTATATGTACATATATATGTACATATATATATATATACACACACACATATATACACACACACACATACATACATACATACATACATATACCAAAAAGACATACACTTCTCTAATGAAAGATGAGTTGAAATGTATCTAGATCCATGACATTAAGACATAGTCCAACTATATTTTATAACCTATTTAATTCATAATTGAACTAATTAATTCAAAGCTAAGAATAATTAGGCAATTTAGGCCAAAACCATTAATTTAATGTTTATATGTAAGTTTTTCTTTAAAATGCAATTGCTTTTTGTTTCTTCCTTAGCAAAAGGGGAAACTTACTTTAGTGATAGGGAGAGATTTCTATACTGATGTTTATTCTGAAAAATTAATACGATTTATAGATATTGTCAAGTGAAATGTGCATTTCTTAACGCTTTGAAAATGTCCGTGTATATCACTGCATGTAAGAATTGCTTGGCAGAAATTTAGAAAACCCTTCCAAGAGCTCTGTTCAGAATTAAGAAACTCTCCTTTCTGTGGTCCTTCCAGAACCATTAACCTGGTCACCAAAGTTGCTAATTGATATCCACAAGCAACTAATTATTAAAATATCTGTTCATACAACAACAATAACAATATTTTTCTAATAGCTTCATGTAGAGGCAAGATGATAACCAAAGATCAAGAAAAAATTAGCAGGCTCTTTTAGAGGAATAGATCTTTCTGGAATGCCATTGACTGACAATTCTAAGTGCATAAAGGCAGGAAGTTTTTTTTCGGTAATGCCATTTGCCTATTAGAGTTTCCAATCTCTTAGAAACAAAATATAAAAGACTAATGGAATTTGGGCAAGAAAAAAATCAATGGAGTCCTATATCTGTGAGTGCTCACAGATAGATTAAAAAAAAGTGCATGAAAAAGAACATGTGATAATAGCCCTTCAAAGAAGTGGTACATTGCAGAGTCTATTAGCCGTAAAATAAGCGAGGTCTACACAACAAGTGAAGCTGTAGCACATTCGAGCCTCTGTTACAAACGCCATCAACAACAGAATGTCTGTTCAGAAGGCCAGGCATAATTTTTACCTCTGCACTAAGGACAATGCCAGGCACATGGTAGGTATTCCTAACTATTTGTTGAATTTGAATAATTGTACTTACTTTTATTATACCTTTTTATAGAGAAAGCTCCTCATAATAGAGTGACAACCTTTGCAATGTTACTAAAAAACAAAATAGCTCTTGAGAAACAATAATGGTTGAGTATCATAAATTACCCCAAAGTATGAAGGCAATTGGTATTGGTGAAGTTTTCAGAGTTCAATTGAAGATATAATTGTATTTTCTAAATAGAATTTCTTTAGCAATCACTGTTATCTGATACAAAAAGAGGCACTATTGTCAGACCTTCCAAATTGCAATGCACAGATCAAGTCAACTCTTTTTAGGTTTATTTCTGTTCGCATTCATGATACAAAATAAAATGAAAGATCATCAAGAAACGAAGAAGTGTGTTGCTGAACACAGTTCAGCAGTTTACACTGTCTTAGATCTCTTTGATCTAAGATTTAAAGGGTGAAATAAAGGCAAGGTTAGTATTGCTATTATATTGTATTAAAGTACGCTTAGGACCTTTTTTTTTGAAAGGCAATTTCAAATGTTTTGAGCGTATATTTTAGTTAAAAATTTCTAATAGGAATTTGATCTGGGATTCTGCTGAATATGTTCTTGCCAAGATGTGGTGACTGTCTTTGGCTTCTGTTTATGTCCTATCTACATCTTGTGAAAAGAGGACTGATGTGGGTTTGGAAACACAGCCGTTAAATAAGGAAATAGACTTTTGACTGAAAGGAGAGAGAAATGTGTCTAATCTGGACAGACCCTATATTTTTCACTCTCTGGGGGGAAGACAGAAGGCAGCCTGAGAGGAACCCATTGGTAGCAACAGCAGCAGCCAAAGAATGAAACTACATAACTTCTAAGGGCATCAGCTGGTTTTCAAAGAGCTTGTAATTCTTTGAGGCCTCTTTGCTCAGGCCTTTTCTCCTGAAAATCAGTTTCTTTTGTTTGATTCTGACACTGTGGTTTTGAAAACATATCTTGCTTAGTTTTCTCTAAAGATAATGGTTTTCTGTTTTGAAAAACTGACTCCTTATACACTGTGAAAAAGGGAGACATGAAAGCTTAAATTCAACACTTAATATTTCAGTTGTATCACAAATTTATATCATTTTAAAGTATATTAACACATTCGTAATTCTTGTTTTAAAAGATTATACTTAAATATATATGTATATATCAGAATGATTTTATAGTGGTTGTGTTATACATAATATATTCTTAAACTGCAGTGATTTTACATCTACAAAGGATATTAAAACATAAATATTTCTGCTATTTAAAAGTTTTCTCAATCTCAAAAAATTCCAAGCAATTTTTCATTTTTACCTTTTCCATGGCCTTTTCTACATGTTTTTATTCATCTTTATCATACTTAGTGCCTAACCTAGTATCTATCACATAGTAGGTGTGCAATAAACATTTGTGAAATAAATGAAGGTCCTGAAAGTCCATTTGGGGTGTGTGTGTGTGTGTGTGTGTGTGTGTGTGTCCCTTGTCCTTGCCATTTGCTCCTTAAGGAGCCTAGCTCTTAGTTTTTCCAAAGTGATAGGCATTTAAGAGTTAGGTCAGATATCCTGTAGCCTGATCCAGAAAAGTCTGGAAGATATTGGAGTTCAAATTACATGCAGTTTTGTGGAGTATGGGTAATAAACAAAAAGAAGGCATTACCACCTTTTACTTACTTATCCTTAGGGAAATAATGATAGAGATGTAAGTTCCAGTTGGCACTCCAACTGGAGATCTCACTCCAAATGAATGTAAGAGCAAAAAAAAAAAAAAAAAAAAAAACAAGAGAAAATCAGTTACCTTAGGTCTAAAGAGAAACAATCCACTCATTTGATCAACAAATATCTATTGGGCACCTACTATGCCCAGGTAACTGGAGGGTGCAGAGGATGCAGAGCCCCTTCTTAATACTTGCACAGTCGCAGAGTAAGGTAGATTTAGACATAGCCTACCTCCACAGAGCAGCCCTTTGTGTCTCACGCAGGAGAAATTGTCACACTGGCAGTAAGGCCCATAAATGTTTCCATAGGGAGATAAGTGGCAGATGCACTGTCCACAGTAGCAATCGCCTCTTCCACTGCACGAGGGATGATCCGGGGCCTCCTTACAGGAATCTGTGCTCAGCGTGTCCTCTCCACACTCGCAGCGAGGACCCATGTAGCCGGGGTTGCAAGCACACACCCCACACTGGAAGGATCCGTTCCCATTGTGGCATTTGGAGCTGTTCACTTCCACTTCTTTCTGACAGTCACAGTTGCATTCCGGAGTAACAAGTATTTCTAGGGTGTCCCCCAGCCCCACAGGCTTTATAATGATGCGCCTGCTTCTTCTCTCACAGTTTGGTATACTCACAGTCACATTAAATGAAGCCTGGAAAAGAAAATACCGATTATCTGCTTCTATCCACCAAAATGCATGAGAGGAAACAAAGCCATATGGGAATCGGCTTTGCCAAAAACATTTATTGGGAAATCTTTGAAAAGTGCTTTTGGGAGAAAAAAAAGAAAGAAAAGAAAAGCGCTTTTGAAATTCTTAAAAGGTTCAGTGTCGGTACATTAAGGTAACTTCTGACTTATCCAAATATTTTGTTCAGATCATCTATTGGCCATCTACTTACTGTGTCTCCCACCTTCATGTGAGAACATTTCTTTTGGTGTGGGAAGAAGGTCCCGTTTTTACAGATAGCTGTGAATGACAGGTTGAGTCCTTCTGTGTCTCCTGATACTTCCAGTTCCACCTCAGATCGTAGTTCCTTTAGTTAAGACATAACAAGATAAATGAAGTCACAACCAAAAAATATAGCCAGAAGAAGAATCGAAGAATCATGTTCATTAAACTAAAAATGAATAAAATTAAATCGAGTCTGAAAGAAATTCATCGTATCATCAAGCAAGCAAGCATAACACACACACAATTGTATTCTATCGAATCTAAGACATCATTGATTATAAGATACACCATTATTTTATGACAATCTATGACAAAATACTTCAAGATTATTCTGCACAATATATGAATCCATGCCAACAGTCTAACACTGCTTCGAAAATTTTATCCATTCTGAGGTCTGGCAAATTCTCCCGAGTTGCATTGCTTGGCATATAAAAAGGCAACTCTTTTGCTTGTTCTTAGTAACAAAATATAACAACGGCTTCCTTTTCTTCTACATATCATCATTTCTCAGGTCTCATAAAGCAGCTGGTTGTTGCTTTGCAAGGAATACAGAATTGTAGTCATTCTTACCACAATGAATATTTACTTCACTGATATCAATTTTATACCCTGCTGCTCTGTTTTGGTACATTTCTACATATATAATTTTTACTTCATTTTTATATCAAATCATAGTACGTACTTTCGAAGGTATTTTATTTTATTTTTTTTATTATTTTTTAAATATTTTTAGACGAGGCAACCCTTGGTTGACCTTACAGATTGCAAGGACCTTGTCAGCTTACAATCCCTTATTTTTTAATTTTTTACGCCCATAGCACCTGGTCCTCCTAGGTGGTCTCCCATCCAAATACTAACCAGGCCCAACCCTGCTTAGCTTCCAAGATCAGACGGGATCTGACTTGTTTAGGGTAGCATAGCCGTAGACTTGAAGATATTTTAAAATGGCAATTAAACTCGATACTTATAGTACCAACAGTGCATTTAACAAGTTGAAATGACAACATATATAGTTACGGCCAAGTCTACACATGTGCAGGCAATGAAAACTACATTATGACTTCTGCTCTACAGACAGCATCTGTAAGACATCACTAAATATAAAATATATTCCAATTTGGGGGGTATTAAAATGTAGAAGAAACTGTGCCTTGAAATCAATATTGAAATTTATTGACTACCTATTGTAGATTTAGTGTAGAGTCAGGTCTGGGGGAATGCGTCTAAGACCAGATTTCTGCCCTCAAGACAATTATCATCTTACTGAAAAACAAAAACAAAAACAAAATGGAACTAAGTGAAGCAATTAACATATAATGTCAGTCAATGTACCATTAAGTTAAAAAAAATTGTATAATACAAATGAGGGTTTGAGACAGTTTGGAAAAGAGAGTGGTCAGTGAAGGTTGAAGTATCAGTAGACTGGTCCTTCACAGTTGTGTTGGATTTAGATTTGTGGAGGGGATGACAATGGTATTTCGGATAAAGGGATCAGAAGAGAGAAAGCTCAGTGCCAGGAGTGGCAGAGAACAAAGACAAGGGGCTCAGACCAAGCCAGCACAACTGTCCTGGGAGACACCAGACAACAAAGAGCCCTGTAGTTTAGAGAGATGAGCTAAGCCCTGTGGGAAATATTACTAGAAGCTTTTAAGCAGGGGCCTGATCTACTGAAAATAAGGCTGCAAGGAAGTTGTCTGAAGATGTGTGCAGAACAAATTAGCTGAGGGGATAGGAAGACTCGAGTCAAGAAAACTGGGATGTTGTTGCATTCACCTTGGCCTGAGGCGTGAGGATCAGGAACTGGGGGTGGTTGGTATATGTGATGATGTAGATTGAAGAGAGGTAGACTAGATATGAAGTCATGGTAGAGGGAGAGAGAAAGGCAAGGTTTTTCAGGAGAAGGAATGTCAAGGAAGATGGAAGGGAGAGCTGTTTTGGAGAAAGCTAGTGTTACTATTCAGATGTTATCTATTCCTTTTTTTTTAACAAAATAAAAGTCTGTTGACATTGCTCTTAGTATTTTTGGATATATCGCCTCAGGCAAGGGAAAAAAAAGAGAAAACAAATAAGTGAGACTGCATCAAACTAAAAAGTTTTTGTACAGCAGAAGAAACCATCAACAAAATGAAAAGAAACCTACCAAATGGGAGAAGGTATATGCCAACAATACATCAGATAAGGGGTTAATATCCAAATTATATAAAGAACTCATACAACTTAACACCAAAAAAAAAAATAACCCAATTAAAAAATGGACAGAAGACCTGGATAGACATTTCTACAAAGAAGACATACAGATGGCCAACAGACATATGAAAAGATGCTCAACATCACTAATCATCAGAGAAATGCAAAATCAAACCATAATGAGATATCACCTCACACCAGTCAGAGTGGCTATCACCAACAAATCAACAAGTGTTGGCAAGGATGTAGAGAAAAGGGAACCCTCGTGCACTGTTGGTGGGATTGCAAATTGGTGCAGCCACTATGGAAAACAGTATGGAGGTTACTCAAAAAATTAAAAATAGATCTGCTTTATGAGTCAGGCTTTATGACCTAGAACTACTTTATTATCCCAAGAAACCCAAAACACTAATTTGAAAAGATATGTGCACTCCTGTGTTCAATGCAGCATTATTTACAATAGCCAAGAAATGGAAACAACTTAAGTGTCCATCAATAGATGACTGGATAAAGAAGAAGTGGTATATGTATGCAATGGAATATTACTTGGCCATAAGAAGAATAAAATCTTACCATTTGTAACGATATGGATGGACCTAGAAGAGTATTATGTTAAGTGAAATAAGTCAGACAGGAAAAGATAAATACTATGTGATATTACTATATATGTAGACTCTAAAAAACAAAATAAGCAAACAGACAAAACAGAAATAGAGACTCATAGATACAGAGAACTAACTGATGGTTTCCAGATGGAAGGAGAGTTGAAAGGCTGGGTGGAAAAGTAAAGAGATTAAGACGTACAAATTGGCAATTACAAAATAGTCATGGGGGATATAAGGTACAGCATAGGGAATATAGTCAATAATATTGTAATAACTATGTATAGTGCCAGGAAGTTTCTAGACTTATCAGGGGGATCACTTGTAAGTTTATGAATGTCTAGCCACCATGCTGTACAGCTAAAACTAATATAACATTGACTGTCAACTGAAGTCGGAAAAAGATTTTTTAAAAAGTCTGTATTTAGGGGACAAAACCAAATTACTAAAAATAAAAGCAAATCAAATATAAATAAATTGTAAAATATTATGAATTAAGTTATACTTTAGTTCATCTAAAAGGATTTGAGTCCTTATATCTATTTCATTGCTGGGATTTTAAAAACATATTTAGCTTCAAATTTTCCTTAAGTACAATCTTGCCAGCTGACTAATAAGATGACCTTGTCTTCCTCCAAATTCTAATTTGCTGGCTGTAAATTCTAAGTCACTCCTTTTCTCTGCTTTTGTATTTTTCCCATATTGTCACTCTTTCGGTAGATCAACACAGGCTAACTTTTCAGAATATGGTTTTCATCAGAGGTTGAAATGTCATTTCTCAGTCCTAAAGATATTCCCATCATGTTTTAAGATTTCAAATTCTGCCAATTTAGCATTAAAATTTACTATTTCAATCTGTTTCATTTCAACTAGTTATATTATAAGTTTAGCATTCAGAAAATATTTATTGAATGTCCACTATGTACCAGACACTGTTCTAGGTGCTTGGAAAACAACAACAAAAGAAAACACTAAAAAAGCTGACCTTTTGCAGTTTATATTCCAGTGTGGGAAAACAGAAAAGAAACAATTTAATAAATAAGAAAATTGTGTAACACACTAGAAGGTGATAAATGCCATGGAAAAAGTTAGGGTGGGATAATGAAAAGTAAGAGAGTGTGTGTGTGCAGGGGTTGTAGGCTGCAGTTTTTGTTTTGTTTTGTTTTGTTTTTGTCTTTGTTTTTAAAGTAGATTAGGATTCATTAAGAAGGGGATATTTCAAGGAATTGAGGAAAAATTAGCCCTGCAGATGTCTGTAAAAAATGTTCCAGGAAGAGGGTACAGTCAATGCAAAGATCCCAAGACAGGAACAATCAATGCAAAGACCCCAAGACAGGAGCAAACATGGTTTGTTCTGGGAACAGAACAGCAAGGATGCCAGGGTTGCTGTACTGGAGCAGAGGGATAGGAGAGCAACAGAAGGTGAAGTCAGACAGGTAAGGGGGTGGCGGGGAAAAGACCTGGGAGGGGCCTAGCAGTCCGTTATAAAGAATTCAGCTTGTACCCTACATAAAAAGAGCAAACAGAGTTATCTACGGAAGAGTGATATGAACGTATTTAATATTTTTAAAACAAAATTCTAGCTGTTTTGTTGAAAACAATGTAGGAAACCAAAGGTAGAAATGAGAAGTAGCATTTAGGAGGTTTCACAATAATTCAGGTGAATGAAGATGGTGGCTCTGACCAGGATGCGAGCAGTGGAGGCAGTGACTGAATTAAATTCTAAATAATTTTGAAGATAGAGCCAAGGAGATTTTCTAATGGCTGAAATTTGCAGTGTAAGAGAAAGAAGGGAGGGTGGGTCAAGGATCGTTTCAAGCTTTTTGGCCCAAACAAATGGAAAGATGGAATTACCATCAATTGAGAAGGAGAAAACTATTTGTGAAGTATGTCTGAGAGAGTCTTGGTTACTCTCCTGAATTATCAACTAACATAACAACAGCCTGATTGCTGAGACCTGCTTGAGGTCCATGATCGTGAATTTAAAGTGAGACCAGTTAGCATGAGCATATGTTTTTCCTGTTATCTTTCAGCAGAGTGAGAGCACAGTTGGATTTAACTAGGACCATAGCTGCTCAAGCAACCTCAGAGGAGCAATAAGGGGCAGGGGAGTTGAGGGTGTGTCTAAGGAATGACCATAACAATTGAATTTAAGCTGAGGTTCCTGGCAAGAGAAAACATCAAGAGGATGAGGAACTGTAACAAAGGGGTGTGGGGGTCAATTAATCGGAGATCCTAATGGGTTGAAAGAAATGTTAGGGGAACTAGCAAGCAGTGAGCTGAAAAGACATGAAGTGGAGGTCAGGAGATGGGCTGCATGTAGTTGAGATTATGAAAGAGTTTACTGGCAATGGTAAGGTTTAAGGAATGACAAGAGAGTGAAAGTATGAAAGGGTAATTAAGTGGGAAGGGGGTGAGGTCATTTTAGGACCAGAGTTCAAGAAACTGAAAGGTCAGGGTATGAGTAAGAATATATATATGTATATATGTGTATATATATATATGTGTGTGTGTGCGTGTATACATATACATCATATATACACTTACACATACATACACACACACTTAGACTGAAATCATCAAGGATTAAGACAGGCATAGTATTGAAAACAGTGACACAGTGAATCAGGAGCTGAATGAGAAATGAGGAATATGGCCTGAAAGTCTGTAGATGACCACAATTAGGCAATAGTGGGTGACATAATTTGACCAAAATGAAGGAAATCTAAATATTGGTATAAATGAAATATCATATTGCAAATTTCACCAGTAATATTTTAATGTAAATTTCCCAAAGGATAAAATATTTATTTGTGTATTTTATCATATCTTTCATTTATTTATTGAGCATCTACTATGAATCAGGCAAAACAAAATAAATCAAGTCACTTCCCTTCTGAAGTTTAAATGCCAGGAAAGGAAATTCCCTCGGGAGCACTAATATTTCAGTTTTTATTATGTAGAGAGCATTAATATCTCAATAGTTTTTATTATGTGGTTAGGGAAGGAAGGAAATTAGTGAATGATGGTCAGATGAATACACATCTGGCATTTAAGAGTTTTTTTAATGTCAATATGGCACTGTAAAATATTGAGCAGTGGCTCAGAGTCACTAATTATAAACAAATTGCCTCTGCCTCTCTAGAAGTCAGTCAGAAGCGTTCTCTGTTTTCTCTCGATACATTCTTTCCTACTCTTTTTCTTTATAAACTAAAAAGAAATCCAGTCTATGGATCCCCATATTTTAAAGCCCTTTTAGGATACATTTAAAAATAACAAATAGAAAAATAATTTGAACAAGTGCCAAGATCTGTTGCATATTTCACCCAGTGAATCACAAAGTTTCAGTTATAATTCCAGAGCAAGATTATTTAGTATGAGAATAATAGACACGTCTCTGTATTTGGAAGCAGTAAAATGACACGAAATTCACTTCAAATGTGATTTCAACTACCCTGTAGGTTATGTGAGTGATTTGAGTCCATAAAGTGAGACATAATCTCTGACGGAGCAAGCACAGACATGGAGGAGGCTGGTTGGACAGGAGGGGAAAATATTTTTGATAATTTACTGTTTTCTAATTTGCTTAATTCCTTTGAAGATGCTAGTGACCAACACTTTTGAGAGTGCTGACTTAAAGAAAACTGAGTGTGTTTTAATTAGATGATGATTGCTGTGTGATTTTATTTGATTTTACACATTAAAAATTTTAATTATTGCATAAGGGGGAAGAAGGGTTTTTAGTATTTCGTTGACAAGCTTTCCTGTCCGGAAGAATTTCAAGCATGAGCTAATGTGGTGGTTAATTTTTCATGTGAGCTAAGAAAACTGAAGTTTCTGAGGATATGAGTGAAAAAATAAAAACATCCTCCAATTTTAATGAACACATCTGTATTTTATTCTGAAATGAAATATATTTGAGAAAGAATACTATGCTTTTCCCACACAGGGTGAGTTTCAAAATTGGTGGGGCAATGTCAAAATTATTAGGGAGTTTTTTCAAAATACGTAGCTCTTCCTTCGCTTAAAGTTCTAAGATGTCTGTGAGAGAAATCTGGACATACCTATTTTTAAAAAGTTTCCAAGATGATTCTAAAATGTCATTTACTTAAGGAACACTGGTTCAGTATATGTTAAGTATTGGCATAGATATATATATATTATATCAGATTTAGTTGTAATTTTAAAACATCGAAAATTAGAAATTCATTTGTTATTATGTAACTACCGTTCAGGACATATATTAGAGCTTTAAAGCGTTATAAAAATTTACTTTTTAAATTCCTGTCCTTATTTAGAGTTTCATCACTGTCATTGTGTGTGTGCATGAGTGCATGTGTGTGTGCGTGTGTATTTTTTCTTAGTAAGCAAAGGCAAGAATGGGGTACAATATTTAGGAACCAAAATAAAAAAGTGTTGGCAACTGGCCATCTATCACTGATGAATTGAGTTATGAAATGGAGATAAAAAAAGAACATAGAGACCCTGTAAGTATGTATCTCGTTTTAAGGGAACAATTTTTTTCTCAGGTACTAATTTACAAAGCCAAGGCAAAAAAAAAAAAAAAAGTGTGTGTGTTTGTGTAAAATCTCCAATGGAAAATTTCCCTGGTTCCCAAAAGAAGAGAATCTACAAAGTGGTACTCCTAGTATGCTTTGTGTCTTTTTCCTTGGGTTATGACTCGTTGTTCCTTTTGAGTAGAATTAAAATTTTGCAGGGGACAACACTGCTGTTGGTTATTATTATAAAAACAACCTCAACTTTATATTCAGGGGTATGATTTTTCTACCTTTGTCACCACTTCTCAGGGAGGATATCTGCAAATAAAGTGAACAAAATGTATATATTGGCTGCATTAGTGCAAAGAGATTTTCTGCATGAAGCACTCTCTCTACCAACAAATAAAAATGCAGTTAACTGCCTAAAACACATCTTAGTTTTTGAATACCAAAGAAATAAAAAAACAAAATAAGCCAACTGTAAAGTATCATACTTCATAAGCCGAGATGATCAGCTGGAGAATGTTTCCAGAGTCTTTCTGAAGTAGCCCTACTGTAGCTCCAGGAATGAGTTTTGCATAATTCTGTAAACAAAAAAGAATATGTCAATCTTTGCTTGCTGTAAGTGAGAAATGGTAAGTGTGGGGTTCGGCCTGTAGGTTGAGATCACCTTTATTTAACCGGCTGGGGGAGACAGGCTCTTGATAACAAACAGGCCTTTCTCCTGAGACTGCAGCTCTGCCTTATTCAGCTTCCTGCACTCAAGCGAGAAATGGCCCAGCCAGAGTTGCCACTGGGGAAATCTAGTGTCAGTGACTGCCTCGGTCTAGGGCTGTGGTTTATATCACGGCAGGAATCAAGTCTCAAATAATCATAACCTTATATAATATCTTCTTGTCATGGAGCATTCTTTATCCAAAAAATTCTGAGCATACTACCAGGAGCCATCTTCTCTTTTTTATAACATTGTGGAATCCGAGGTTTGGTATAAACGGCCCGTCACCACTATCAAGTTTCTGTGTAAGTCATTCAGTCCAAGGGTTTTAACTGTCAATCGCTTTTGATGGAGGAAAGGAGCGAATTATTTGAATGCTTGCTGTTAATTTGCCCTTTCCTAGTGGTAATGAGCACTCTTTTAGGATGTCAGCACAGGCTGGGATTGGTTGGAATCACCCAGAACTCAACACGATTGAATGAGGCAGAACCTAGCTCCAAACCATTCGCATCCTCCACCTACATTGCTTCTCTTGAGATGTCATTTCCACCTGAAGAGATGAGTTCACCAACACTCCACATGGCCAGGGATGAGGCATTTCAAAGAAGGGTATTTTACAGACAGTCGAAAATTACCTCGCCTTTAAGTTTTATGTTTTAAAACTATTTTCAAATAAAAAGGTTACTAAAGTATACAGTAAACTTCCCTGTCTTCTTAAATTAAGACTCTCAAGCATACTTTGACTTTTTTCTTGAGGAAATAGTCATACTTATCAATATTAACTATAGCTTTATAATCATCAAAGGCTTTTAAAAATCCATGGGTAGATCACACCCATACCAAGTAGGCCCAACGGCTATGCTTTTGCTTCTTTTATTTGTTTTTAAATAGTTTCTATTGTTTCCTTGTTAAGCTATAAGTTATCGCTCCCCTGCCAATTCACTCATTTATTCATTTACTGTTGCATCGACAACATCTAATAAGTAAGCTTAATATACTATGAGACATCAAGAAGAGAGAAACACTCTTTTTGTCAGCTGCGGTCTTCTAAGCTGTTGTGTGTTGTGAAATCAGATGACTGAATTTATTAGATTGTACATAGAAAAGAGAAATAAGCTTTGAGTGAAGGATTCAGGGCATCTCCTGTAGTTCAAACATAATGATATCTTATCTTATTCCACAGAAGACAAATAGCTTAGGAAATACACAAAACTAATTAGAATTAATAATTATCATTAATTATAATTGTGATACTAAATAAATAAATCAGGACAAGCAGGACAAAGCGGAGAAACAAACAAAGCCAGGGTGATGTTAGAACACGAACGTGTTCTGGGAGTCCTGAGCACTTGCTGGAGGTGGGTACCTGGGTTAAGTCCAAGCTTTCTACACTTCTTGTATTAAAAAGATGGGCTTTGGTTTTAATTTGTGGGTTTTGTAATGTTCCACTTATGATCATGATAGTGTTTCAGTTTGAAGTCGATGGTCTGAACTCTTAAAGGTGTCAGTTGTCACTCTGCCGTGAGGCTGTTTTATTATTAAAGGGGCTGTGGGCAGGAATCCAGGTAACATTCCTCCCATTGCTCCATGCTCCACATCGCTGCCCAGTGAAGGCGGGCTCCACTCCGATTCCCCGAGTCAGGTAGAACTTCTCAAATACGGGAAAGGCACGGGAAAGGCACCAGCTCATCGATTTACCTATTCAAATAAACACATGTCAAAAGGGCTGTGAAGCATGAGACCTGCGGTTAACAGCGAATACCTAAATAGGAACTTGAATTTCACTCAAGTGGAGCCAGAACGTGTATAAATTTGGTCCCAGAAGAGAAGGCAGAGGTAATCGTTAGAGCTTGACAAAGAAAGGTTTAGATCCTTTTGAAAAAGAATTTCAAGGCTCTTAACTTTGCATGAAACTGCTATCCTTTGGTCAAATAAGAAATCTTTTTTGAGATGAAGGCAGAGTGAACAAATAAATAGGGCTTGATGAAGGTACTTAAGAACACCAAGGCAATCAGAAAAAACCAACCTTGCAAACATGAGTGAGAAAATCAACCTCAGGAACTCCTGGGTGGCATGGTGGAGAGGAGGGAAGTAAAATCTATAATTAGGATAATCCATGGACAGATAACAGGGGATTCAAGCCCAAGAAATTCAAGCCCAAGCATAGGAGTTTGCATTTCTCATCAGCTCATGCAACATCATGTTTTTAGACTTCATAATTTCTAATATTCAAGAGTCATCTTTTATAGTTACAGTGCTATATAATTTATCACATCCAAGCATGCAAAAGCATCCTTTTTCTAACATTAAACATGTTTAATTAGGACAATTTATAATAGCACTTTAGGGCTTTAATGAAAGAAAGGCATTTGACACATGATATTTACAGTAATCATAACACTACAAAATTTAAAGTATAATTTTTTTACAGTATTAAATCAGGACACCAAATTGCCCATGGTTCTAGTTAGTTATTTGAAATGCTTGCAGGGAGGGGGATCAGTATCAAGGAATTAATTAATAGTTTTCTTCTACAAAATTGTCAGTGTTTTCACTCGGTACTGCTATGACTGCCAACTCCTTTCTACTCTCGCTCTAGTGGCAATCAGCAACTAAAATTAATGCTAAACCACTTGTCCTAATAGCCAAACGCCAAATGTCATACCACATGCAGGATCATGATTATGCTTTAGGAAGTGGATGGATTTGGCTTTGTTAACCAAGAATTAACCCGAAATCTGGAGGCCACTTGATGCAGTGCTTGTGGAAAATACCCATTACACCTCAGCCAAGGGGATACCAAAACTGTTTTCAGCCTGTATTTGCTCCCGGGAAATCTTCTGCTTGTCAAGAATAGAAGATAAGAAATGAACAGAGGGTCATTTAGTGGGCAGGCAACAAAGGATACAGAAGAAAGTGACGGAATTCACACCTGTACACTCTGAGCTCCTCTCAGAGACTATCTGCAAGTTTGGTGCCTCTCAGCGTCTGGCTGCCAGAACCAGCTGTCAAATGTGCACGCCTGCTTGGCTAAGGTCAGAGAACCATGCAGACACATACCTGCTGGCCGTGGACAGGACATTGGTTGGCTTTTTCTTAACAAAGACCCAGGCTGAGGGCCTTGGCAGACCCTTGGCTGCTTTTGGTGCTATCTTGGTGTTCTTATCCATAGAAGGGATGGCTCCTGACATTGACCTTCCTTCCCACTTTGACTGTACATCCTGTTGCATTAAATCTCATCTTCAGGTTCAGAGCCTGTGCTCTCGGTTGTGGTTTAGTATTAACTGTATCCTTCCTGGGCATTTTGATTGGGTTTCTGCCTTTGATGGTGACTCTACTGGACCATTATATGCTAGACTTCTGACATTTCTGCTCTCATCTCAAAGGCTCCTTACCATCTCAGACTCATTAGCTACCATTTTGTACAGACCACGCCACTCATGCTTCTCATCGGAGGGTGGGAAACAAAAGTTGACTTGCCATATATCTGCTAGCCACATTTTAATAAATAATTTGTAAAACCAAATATTTAGAGCAACCTGCTGCTTCTCTTTAGGCTCTGTGCTTGCTTAACTCTTCGTTGAAGCCTCACTAATATCAAGGGGTTTTATGCTCGGCACTATTTATTTTCAGTGTTATATTATTAACTGATATCAGTGTTTCTGGTCTTAAACTATACTTATTGTGTTTTGGTAAAATACGTTTACTAAATGGTTGGCTTGTATAGAATGACAATCTATGATGCTGCAGAATCTTTTCGCAAATATTTCTCTAATCTCTCACAGTATTCTTTTCATCATTCCTTTTTATCTCTTCATATAGTGGCTCCTGTTTGTGCATTCTCTCCCCCTCCACACACACTTTAAAGGTAGTATAACACACATGTTATAACACATGTACAGTGTTATAAGTAATAAGTATACAGTCCAATGAATACTTAAAAAGTAAACAAGCAAATGTAACTGCCAACAAGATCAAGAAATAGAACATAATCAGCACCTTGGAATTCTCCCTTTATTCCAAGGTCATTGCCTCCCAGTCATTATCTCTCCCCTGAAAGCTTAACCACTATCTTGACTTTTATCACTGTAGAAATCAGGGGGGATATCTTTGTTGCCTGACGAGAAACAAAAATGTGTTAAGTATAATACCAAAAGCACTGCCTATAAAGAAAAAGATGGATAAATAGGACTTAAAGTTAAAATGTTCTGTTCTGAAAAGATGCTTTTAAGAGAGAAGGAGCCATTGAGTGGGAGAAAATATCTGTAATACATGCATTTGATTTGGTGCCAGACTATGGAAACACCTGCATATCAATAAGGAAAAGACACCTTGATAGAAATAGATATGCAAGTGGCAAAAGAATATGTGAAAAGGGTCCAACATTATTAAATCATTAGAGAAATATAAATTAAAAGCACAGTAAGATGCCTGTATGAATCGCTTAGAAGGGCCAAAATTAAAAAAAAAAAAACAAAAAACAAAAAACATAAGATGCCTGTATGAATCTCTTAGAAGGGCCAAAATTAAAACAAAAACAAAAACAAAAAACAACCTTACAATTCTCTTATGCACTTCTGGTAGGAGTTTAAATTGGTACAACTTCTTTGGAAACTGGCAGTAGCTACTAAGGGTGAACATGAACACACCTCATGACCTAGCAGTTCCACTCCTAGATGTATCCACACAACAGAAATGAACCAGTGATATATAACTCTATTGAGACAA